>NC_083282.1:25618259-25740759 GCF_963506605.1 Zootoca vivipara
TTGTGTTTACATTTCTCATATCCCTCCCCGCCCAAATCTGGGTATGTGGCAATACAGATTAATGGCACTACTAAAGTTTGACCTTCCATTCATTTTGCGCTAAGCTCTCAGTTTGTGGGTGGCACTTTGTAGTTAATGTAGCCAAAATCTTCTCTCCCTCATTCCCAAGGGAGAGAAAGGGATACTCTTAAAGCAGCCTCTCTCTTTTTAGGCATTACTGTTTCAAATGTTTACTTTTTTGCAAGTTAACGGCAAAGATAATGCAAACCGAAAATTTGGGTTGTGGTTTATAAACTGGGGGCGCATTTCAGGTGAACCTTATTTATGTTCTAAGGTGAAAACCATATGAGATCTGGTAGTTATGGCCTGTGATGGGATAAATTGGATATTTATCGGACTTCTCCCTCCGTCTGTGGGTTATTAAAACATTAAACTATAACCAGATCTATGAGGTGTGTAAATCCCAGGTGAACTAAAGCAAAAAAGTCAACTCCGAACTAAAGCTACTAAACACTCCAAGCCACAAGTGCTAGTTTGTTGGGAGAAGAGCAAAGGAAGGGGTTTTGAGGAACTGACAGCTCTGTCTTTTGAGCCAAGGTAACTAAAGAGACAAATGCGGTGGCTTGTGCCCCTGCAGGTATCGTAGCATTTTATCCCTAATAAGTGAGTCATCTTGTTGCCAGATATATAGCCGAATCCTTCCACTGCTACAGCCAATGTCCTGCTGCACCATTGAGGCACTAGCTGCTACCTTCATTCATGACCTTCCTCTTGTGATACCTCCTCAAGGTGGCCACTTCATGATAGGGATGGTCCTCAACTGCAGATAATGCAAACATCCTTATCATTCTGTCTGGTTCCCTGGAGCTTCACGTCTCACAGTGAGGGAACTGCCAGAAGACCTTCACAGCTGGACCTCAGTGTCTGGGCTGAATGATGGAGATGCTCCTTCAGGTATACAGGGCCAAGTTTTTCTGCCGCCTGTAATTTGGCAAATACCATATGTCAGTTTGGGTTTCTCTGGGTTTCTCATTTCCCCCCAAACTTAAGTTCAATTGTTCACATTTCCACTTCTTCTTCTTCTTCTTCTTCTTCTTCTTCTTCTTCTTCTTCTTCTTCTTCTTCTTCTTCTTCATTTTCCTGTGAATTTCTTCTGATATACATATTTCCTATGCAATTTCTCCATGGATGCAATCTCCCCAACATAATACTATGCTATATATAATAAAATGCTATATATAATAAAACTATATATATATATTCCACAAATGTATTCATATTTGTACTCACTTCACCCTAAGTATTTGTGTTTGCCATTACTTGGCTAGCGAATTGCATTGTGACATTCAGAGAAGTGCCGTTTTTTAATTATGTATTATTCTGGAAAGTGTGGGTTAGGGTAGATTTGAAATGTGAAACTGAGCTGAATTTCTACCCCATCTTTACCTGACATCACTAGAATCATAAGAGATACTGGAAAAGCCCCACCTGAGCAGTCCACACAATTATCTTCCCGTGATATAGGGATACCACCAAAGTTACCTTTTCTGCTGTTGTGTGCTTTATTCATTTATTACATTGATTGATATCCTACTTTCTCCAGTGGGCATAGAGTAGCTTTCAACAGTTACCCCACCCCACCCAAAAAAGGTTTAAAGTTCTGTTCCTGAGGGACGCACAATCTAAGGGAAATAAAAGATAAAAGAGGTGAAACAAAATAATACAAAATAGCACTGTAAACATAAAAATATATTTTTAACAAACAAGCCAAAACATCCCATAAACAACCAATCCAGAAAGCCCTCCAAAGGGCAGTCCTTTTTGTAGTCATCCACCTAACACAGTGGGTGGCGCTGTGGTCTAAACCACAGAGCCTAGAGGGTTTGCCGATCAGAAGGTCAGTGGTTCAAATCCCCGCGATGGGGTGAGCTCCCATTGTTCGGTTCCAGTTCCTGCCCACCTAGCAGTTCGAAAGCACATCAAAGTGCAAGTAGATAAATAGGTACCACTCTGGCGGGAAGGTAAACGGTGTTACCGTGCACTGCTCTGGTTTCGCCAAAAGCAACTTAGTCATGCTGGCCACATGACCCGGAAGCTGTCTGCGGACAAATGCCAGCTCCCTTGGCCTATAGAGTGAGATGAGTGCCAGTCGTTTGTGACTGGATCTAATGGTCAGGGGTACCTTTACCTTTACCTAACTAATGCTGAGTCCTAAGCCCACATACCTGGTAGAATGTCCCACGAAATTCAATAGGACTTACTTCAGAGTAGACATGGTTGGGATTGCCACCTTAATGGCTATTTGCTGAAGAACAGCCTGAGCTGGGCGAAGGCCAGAGGTCAGCCCCAGGTGTGATGGTGTCTCTCGGGCTCTGCACAGGAGGTAGGTAAATCTTGACTCCAAAATCCTGGAGTCATCCACAGGAGATGTGAGTGCATGGACATTCAGAAAGTGGCCTGTCCAGTAGATGAATAGACCCTTTATCTGGTCATTTAAGTTCAGTAATAAAATGCCATCTCAAGTTTATGATTGTGTTGGTTTCTCTCCACCCCCTGCCCCCATACCATCTGCTAATGATAAATCAAATGATGGGTTGTTTTACGTGAAAAGTTTGTATTTCACTGAAGAGGGACAAATCTTCCTTGAGAGGTCCTGTGCTGCCCATTTCCTACCATTGCCCCATTCCTTCTCTTTCGTTTTCAGTGCTCTTTTCTTGGCATCTTTTGTACCCAGTCATGCAGTACAAGATCATTTACTTCTCTGCTGACCTCTTCCCCTACCAGAGCAGCAGGCTGACATGTCTATTTTAATAATCAACAACAACAAAAAATTCTTATGACTTTTACCAGATTTGTTTGGATATGAATTAATTGATCTACATCCCAACTTTAGATTCAAAGCAAAAGTTCTTTTAATAATAATAATAATAATAATACAGTGGTACCTTGGTTTACAAACACAATAGGTTCCAGAAGTCTGTACTTAACCTGAAGCGAACTTTCCCATTCAAAGTAATGGAAAGTGGATTAATCCGTTCCAGATGGTCTGTGGAGTACTTAAACTGAAGCATACTTAACCTGAAACGAACTTTCCCATTGAAAGTAACATAATGTGGATTAATCTGTTCCAGACAGATCCACGGAGTACTCACCTTGAAGCGTACTTAACCCAAGGTATGAGTGTAATTGGTTCCGGAAGTCCGTACTTAACCTGAAGCGTACTTAACCTGAAGCAAACTTTCCCATTGTAAGTAATGGAAAGTGGATTAATCCATTCCAGGCGGGTCCGCGGAGTACTTAAACTGAAAATACTCAAACCGAGGCGTGCTTAAACCGAGATATGACTGTAATAATAAAGAATTATCCTGACTTTTTGCTATATTTGTTTGGGAATGAATTAAAATATTGATCTACATTTGAACATTAGATTACAATAGTTGTTTTAATAATAATAATTTTGAAGAAGGATTCTGACTTTTGGCAATGTAAGTCTGGTAATACCCTGCAAATGACAATATTGATCTATGGTCCTTACTTTAGATTAAAACAATAGTTTCAGAAGTGGAGTGAAGAGAGTTTAAAGACTAAAGTAAAAATGTAACTTGCACAGGCTATTAAGTGATTGATCACACTGATACAAGTGCCTCCAAACATAAGTTTAAAGTGACACATCTTATCTGAGCTGAAGAGTTTGTTTTGTGCATTATGTAGAAATGATTGATGCCATGTATTTTTTTTTATAAAAAAGAGGGAAACAATTTCTGTTTCATACACCTTCCCTATTTTGAAAATGAGGTATATGAAAGAATTTTTCAACAGTGTAATCGCTGCAGATCAAAAGATTTGCAACAGCTCCAGTCTCCCTCTGCTGTTAAATGCTATGCTTCTTTCATTTAGAAACAAACAGCCCACGTTAAACTAAATATTGGAAGCAACAACAGGCCAAATGATACAGCCCCCTATGCTAGTGCAGCATTGCTGGTTTAATGGCGTATCCAAAAACAGCTCTGTAGCGTTCTTCATTGTAGCAATGAGCACATTCAGCAGGGAGACGATATCGCTGCCTCCAAAAAGAAATCTTATATGCATTTCTCGAAATATGACAAAGATTTGACATTACAGTTCCGCTATTACAGTTACACGAAAAGGAAAAAACCCTATTATCCAAATAACATAAGGAGCCTGGAAGCCTGTTGCCATCTGAATTTATTGAGGACTTGATGCAAATGTAGACAAATGAGATTGTTAAGCAACCCCTTAACTGGAGGCCATTTGAGTTTGAAGAGCAGTGTGTCATGATTGCCTCTACAGATCCATGTGAAATTCTCTCCAGTACAAATTCTCTACACCCAGCTTACAGCAAAGCAGTCCTGTGGCTGTAAGATAAATATACATGCCTTTTGGAACTGAGAGTAGCTGATTATCATCCCCCTATCCCATTGCAATGAAGCTCTGTTTTTCTTTCCCTAGCCAAAAAAATTTTAGTTTCTTTTTTTTTCTTTTTTGGTGTGTGTGTGTGTGAGAGAGAGAGAGAGAGAGAGAGAAAGAGAGAGAGAGAGAGAGAGAGAGAGAGATTACCACCACATTAATACTGTGAATATTTTGTAGCACTAGAATTTTCAGTACATAGAAACTGGCACACACTAGCTTTACAAATACCTTTCTTTATATAAAATGCAAACATTACCCATATTAACTAGTTATTTTTAAGTGCTTTTTTAATTTAAAAAATGTGGGAAATGCAACACAGACTTAGCATCCTATTAAAGGTCAGCAATGGCCTTCCCCTGACAAAGATCAAACTGGCTGATGGGTGAATGTGCAAGGAATTCTGCCTCCCCCTGTAGCATGTTATACTGCCCAAATGCTTCTGCCATCTGGGTAGATGTTATCAAACATCTCATTATGCTCTCCGCTAGATGCTCTTGTGTCTTGGACTTGCACATCAACTGCTCAGGGCTATTTAAGCCCATGCAAAATCGAAGCATTCTAACGGGACAAAATGGACATTTTCCAAGTCAAACTTGGTTGATGTCTTAACTTGTGGCATGCTGTCTTTCTGTCATACAAATGTGTTGCTTTTGTCCGATGTTATCTCATACCTTACATTTTTAGTATTAGGATTCAGACTGTCTCAAGTAGTGGGATGAAGCTGCACAAGTAGGTTATAAGCTGCTAGGGCAGGCTTGCCCTATGGGGGAGTCATCAAGATGGGTCCAGCCCAGACATTGCATATGGCAGCCTACCAAGATTCAACATGCCTCCAGTTACTCTGCCTGTCTCCAGCTACAAAAATAAGCTAACGAGGACCTAGCAGATCACAATGCCATAATGGTCATCTGCATTCCATACGTGTCCCGCCTTTCAGCAGAATACTTTTGAATACTTTTTAGCAGAAAGGGGATCTATATGTGCATGAATGTTCAAGTACGTTTCCGAGCACAATTCAAAGTGTTGGTGCTGACCTTTAAAGCCCTAAATGGCCTCGGTCCAGTATACCTGAAGGAGCATCTCCACCTCCATCGTTCTGCCCGGACACTGAGGTCCAGCACCGAGGGCCTTCTGGTGGTTCCCTCATTGCAAGAAGCCAAGTTGCAGGGAACCAGACAGGGGCCTTCTCGATAGTGGCGCCCGCCCTGTGGAACGCCCTCCCATCAGATGTCAAAGAGAAAAACAACAACCAGACTTTTAGAAGACATCTGAAGGCAGCCCTGTTTAGGGAGGCTTTTAATGTTTAATGGATCACTGTGTTTTATTTTTCTGTTGGAAGCCGCCCAGAGTGGCTGGGGAAACCCAGCCAGATGGGCGGGGTATAAATAATAAATTATTATTATTATTATTATTATTATTATTATTATTATTCACAACTGTGCTTGTTAAAATTTCTCAAACCTGTTTCCATGTTCAGGGCTGAGCTAGGGATGAATGACTGTCAAGTTTGGTTTCTCTCTCCACTTCTCATATTTCCAATCTCCAGGCTGATTTGCAACATTCTTTTGAAAAGAGAAATCTATACAAAAATTAGAATGCCTTTTGGCCTGCATTTCTTCTCATACACATTTTTGCACGCAGCAACTGATGCATTTTTTGTATCGTACGTTCTTTCCTTTTTGTTGGCAATCTGCGCTGCAAAATTCAGAAAAGTGTTGAATTTCAAAGGACGGCTGTGTTTTTGTTTACATATTGGCTCGGGAAGTGTGACTCGGGCAGGTTCAAATAAAATACAAATTGAACAAATTTCTTCCCCTCCCCTAGACCGAGCGTGCTTTCTTTGAGGACTGTGATCAGATCACACTTGCAAACTGAATCCATCATTGCACTCCAGATCCTTTGAATGACCCCGGTCTATTTTGAACAGTCTTTTGCATGTATACAGAAGCATTGCACACAGGTTACTACATTAGCAGGGTTTTAAAACTACTTGCAATTTTGTTGTGAATGGATAATAAGTAATTTAAATAAGGTTTCAAACTGAAAAAATGGACATGCAGTATATTGATGAATAATGGAACCAAGGAAGGGACTAGAGGGAAGTCAATTTGTTTTGTTTTGATTTGTATTGTTTTTGTTTTTTACTTTTTGTTATGTTACACACACACACACACACACACACACACACACACACACTGTATTGACCAGTCTTATTTTCTTCTTTCTGTGGCATATTATGGCCATAACGTTTGTGGCCAGAACAGCCTTATAGTACTAACATGCATAGTATGATCATGTTGTAAGGCAGGCACGTCCAACAGGTAGATTGTGATCTACCGGTAGATCACTGGACGTCTGTGGTAGATCACTGGTAGATCATTGGCTCCCCCCCCCCCCAATAAGCTGAACAACTGTGGCTCCCCTAAAAAAAGATCAACATTTTACCTCCTCCCTGAAAAAACTCAACAACCTTGACCTGAACCCCAAAAAGGGGGGGTAGATCACTGCCTGTTTTTAACTCTGTGAGTAGATTGCAGTCTCTTGGGAGTTGGCCACCCCTGTTGTAAGGCAAAGGGTCATGTGTAATTTGCATGTTTATTTGCATGTTATTAACCTAGTTCTCATCTCTCTTTAATGAAACAATGACCCTGACATTGGTTGGCAGATAGGCATCAATACTGCCACCCTGAAACTTACCCCGTTCTTTGACAAAAAGAAAAGTTACTGTCTTGAGAGTAGTTTTATATATTGTAAGTAAATGGCTGCAACTGAAGTGTGGGAAAGAGGCATACACCCACAATTTACACTTCCTGATTAATGTTTGAAGGGGGAAACGTTTGCCTCTTCCCCACAAGGCACCCAGAGCTTAAGCTTCTCTCCCCTGGAGAAGATATACACCAGTGCCCTTTTCAGGAATTACACAGGAAGCGCAAACAGAGGCTGCTTCAAGAAAAGTGAACATCCTCTTTAGGCGTCTCTCAGTGATATCCCACCCTGAATCTGCCCTTGAAATAGTTTGATATACGGCCTCGGACAACAAGAGAGTCAAAGAAATGTAAAGGACTTTGTGTTCTTTTTATTTGCCAATTATGATCCAATGCTTCAATATTTCTGCTATTCTGTTTTCTGCCTTATCTCAGACACCGCGTAAGGGTTATAAATCTACTTTTTAGGACAGGGTGGTCATGATTCTAAATCAACCTGTACCATATAGAAACATCGTGATGGAGTGGGCACAATGTTTCATTGAAGAGGACTGTGTCCTGTGAGCACGGCTTCCCACTTCTCCATTTAGTAGAGAGTTTGAAAGTCAGTCCCTTTGTTGATTTTCCTTTGCAACAGCACTGGAGTTGAGTGGCATTTTGGGTGACACCTGTCTGTCTACAAATATCTACCTTCACAATTGTATTGTGCTGGTCAATAAGGCAACATCACTTTCCCACAAAGCAAAAAGCACCCCCTTGGAGTCCCACAGCACTATTCCACACTAAGATATTTGCAGAACTCTTGCTTTTTCTTTTACTGGTTCATTTATAATGCTGAACTGCTTCTCTAGCCCCCACCTGAGCATGTGTAGCATATCCTAGCTCAGGAGGAGAAGCCGTTGCACTGAGAAATACCTGTGATAACCTTTCAAATTCCATTGAGCAAGCTAGCTTGAGGAACAGCATTGGGGGGTTCCTTTACACCAGGGGTGGCCAACTCCTAAGAGACTGTGATCTACTCACAGAGTTAAAAACTGGCAGTGATCTACCCCCTTTTTTGGGGTTTGGGTCAAAGTTGTTGAGCTTTTTCAGGGAGGAGGTAAAATGTTGAGGTTTTTTTAGGGGAGCCAAGTCAAACTATTAACAGTACCCGTCAACCTATGTCCCCACCATGGAAGGATTTTCAGATCCAGAATTGGCCTCCACAGTAACGTACGGACACACTGTTAAGACCATATTCATAGAAGACAACACTATTTGGCTACAAGGGATCGAAGAAGAAGAAGAAGAAGAAGAAGAAGAAGAAGAAGAAGAAGAAGAAGAAGAAGAAGAAGAAGAAGAACTCTTCCTGGAAGCAGCTCCTCAGGACCTTGGACAGAGGTGTTCCACACCACGTGCTACCTCATCTTTCTAACTGGAGATGCCAGGGATCGAACCCAGGGCATTCTGTATGCAAAGCATGTGCTCTACCCCGAGCTGTGGTCCTTGCCCCATAAGGTGACCATCAGTGCTGCCTTAAACAAGAGACAGTGATCTCTTCACTTGACACCCTGCTGGCATTTCTCTTACCATTTCATTATAGTGATACAATGGAGGGCACGAGTAGTTAGTGGCCCCTATGTTAGGCATTGTATGGCAAAGGGCTGTTAGAAGAGTGTGAGTAAGGAGGAGCAGACCAGCTCCATTCGCCAAGTCATCTTCTTCATCTTCCATGAGTTGGAGGCAAACATCTGTAGAGGGGAGCCCACAGATAGAAAGATCTCCCCACTTCAGAAGTTCGCCCTCCCAGTTGTGGAGGATGATATGGGCAGTGATATGGGGTGGAGTTAACATGTTTGGCCTTTTCTCTCTGGTCACACAATGGGTTAGAAACCCTGAACAGAGCTTAGGGGTGTTCCCAAGATACATTCAGTGAGTGCGCAATTTGCATACCTGTGTTTGCAATTAACACTCGTACAGTTATTCACATGTAAAATTCAAAAGCATGCAGTCTGTTGACCTGCATGTGCAGTAGCTGAACTGTACAAATCAACAATTATAGACAGACAAACAGTTGTACATATATACGTGTGTAGAGACAGTTTGTCTGTGTGTTTCATGTAACATGTGAACAAGCTTCTTGTATCCATTATAAGATGAAAAAATGTCCAGTTGGGGGAAATGGGAAAATTCCTCAATATTTTACTGTACATTGCTATCTATTGACCTATTATTTCAGACATGAACACATAAACTGAAAGGCACACATTTTTTTTTAGTGAAGCCACAGTCATTTCACATGGCAACAGTTAAAAATATCCCCCCTTTAATTTCACAAGGGAAACTGATACTTTTCTGAGTTTTCCCTCCTTGCAAAAGGGAATAATTTAGATTTTCTTCCATCCCTGTCAGAAGTTGAACAGACGAACAAAACAGATTCTTCAGAGACAATTTTACACAGAGTTACATCCATCCAATTCAATTATAAATTAAATTGACTAACGAACCATAGCTCATTATGGGAATCAATTACTCAGAACTGTCTTTGGACCAAAAACGTGGAAAATAAAAAAGAATGGTCATACTTCAATATACCAGATTGTCAGCGTTTGAAAGCTCTGTTTTTCTCTGCCTTGGCATAGTCTACCGCCAAAAAGGAATGATAATCATTTGTTTTACTGCTTGTAGAGCTATTTCTGTTTTATAAAGACTAGTTAATTCTTGAGCTTGATCTCTTTCGGACCAGCACCTCAGGCTTTTTTGAGATAACAGGCCAGCCCTAGAGTAATGTCATCACATGGAGATCTTTCAGATCAGTTTATGCAAATGTGTTATTAAAAGAAGCCACATTCTAGCCTCTGGTACAGACCAAACAATAGTAGTGGAAAATGCTATGAGGTAGCATTGAAGGCATTTGATTAATAAAATCATCCTTGTGACAAGGGAGTAAACTGGCCCACCCCTCGGGGTGATTTCAGTTAAAATGTTCTGTACATATTATAAGGGTGAAACAAATAATATTATTAGTTTAAGACGGGCATGGTATGATACTTTTTATTTTAAAAAGTATTCTCATTTCTGCTTTTGGTATAAATTTACTGGGGAATTTGGGTTATGTTTTTCGAAGGAAATTTACAGCAATAAATAAAGTTGTGGGAGGTGGGCTTTAAACTGAAGAAATTGGGTGTAGACTTTCTAGGCCCAATGTTTTCCGTGCTCTTTGCTCATCTCAAAAGAGAGGACAAACAAGAGGAAGCAAAATGGCTGCCATATGGCCAGTGCCAGCAGGGTCCTTGTGTGTGAACTGGTGTGTACATGTAAACCAAAATGTAAGAACTTTAACTTTTATTTATTTATTTCGCAATACAGTACATTAAAACTTTCAGGACCGGTTTAAGCAGCAGTGTGTGTTATCTCAATTTTATTTTCTGTTCTCCATAAATGTCACTGTTATGAAGCCAGAGAAATAACCACTCAGGCTCAAGTATTCATCCCCCCACTATCTGAAGCCTCTAATAAGTCACCTTTGGTAACTAATTTGTGTTCCGGCAGTGTGAACAGCAAAACTGTTCCCTGGCAATAAACCTTCGAGAAAGCAACTCCTATCAAATTAATCCTAATCCCTATAAGAGTATAATTCTACTCCTGTGTTATTTGAAAACCTTTTAAAGGAGCACTTTTCTTGAGTAGAGGGGAGGAAAATCACCATCGCCTTAAGGCACAATCCTGTACTGGAGTCACATTGGGTGCCTGTTCTTTTTTTACCTCCTCTTGAATATTTGGCAAGAGGGTCTTTTTTTCCTGTGGGTGGACCCTTGTGTTTGTTGTAGGAGTCCTGCCCAGAGAGCTGTGTGGCTACACTGAGTGGATGGATGAGTCTGTCATCTCTCACTCTTTCAGTTTCTCATCCTTCCAATCTTAAATTTATTCTCCACATTTCTGCAGCAATGGGCATTTTTTTAAAAATTGTCGTGAAAATTCAGCATTTTAGTTCCAATTTCTCCTCGTCTTTGTATGCGGTTGTAACGAGGATGCTCATTTCTATACATGTTATTTTCACTAATATATGCATCTCTATGCATATTCTATCCAACGTAAGCACATTTATACATATGGTTTGGTAGGCGAACCACATAGCAAAATTCAGAGGTGTGCAAATTTCAAAGGATAGGTTTTTTTGTTGTTGTTGTTGCTGGCACGTTGATTTGAGAGGTGGGAATTTGGTCATTGCAACCAACATCCAATTTCTCCTCATCTCTAGTGTTGTGTGGTGTGTCTTCTTCCTGTGTGCCATGCTCATAAAACAATACCCTGAGTGGTGTCTGGCAGTAGCAAGGACTGGGCTGGTTGTGCCCCTAAGGGGATGGAGTGGGGCTGCATGGTTTTTGTATGTGTTTGTGTGTTGATTATTCTTGGACTCTGTCCCCATTGTAATTTAATTGGCTTCCTCTGTGGGTGTGGCAGGTGGTCGTCCTATTGGCACAGTCCCTGGTTCGTTGCCATTGTTGGAATTTTCTGGGATGCTGAGGTGTGTCTGCCTCTTTTTGTGTTTTCTAGTTGTGGGCTTTCCTCCTCCTCTCTCAATGAACAGATACAGAGGCCTTTCCGGAGTCTTAGCAGCAGTGTCAAGCACTTTAAGTGTAGAGCTGCTCTGTTCACCCCTGTTTTTGAATAATAGGCTTTCACAATAATATTTTTTTAAAAATAAAAATCAGTAACCAGAATTGGTTCCATAAATGGGAACAGACACTGGAGAATTGAGGCTCAGCAATTTAAGGAGCAAGACTTCAAGATGAATGCTGAGGAATTAGAGACCATTTACCTTTGCTTAAAACAAATAGTGACCCAGGTGGCGCTGTGGGCTAAACCACTGAACCTAGGGCTTGCTGATCAGAAGGTCGGCGGTTCGAATCCCTGTGATGGGGTGAGCTCCCGTTGCTTGGTCCCAGCTCCTGCCAACCTAGCAGTTCAAAAGCACGTCAAAATGCAAGTAGAAAAATAGGAATCGCTACAGCGGGAAGGTAAATGGCGTTTCCATGTGCTGCTCTGGTTTGCCAGAAGCGGCTTTGTCATGCTGGCCACATGACCTGGAAGCTATACGCTGGCTCCCTCGGCCAATAATGCGAGATGAGCGCGCAACCCCAGAGTCGGTCACGACTGGACCTAATGGTCAGGGTTCCCTTTACCTTCACCTTTTTAAAAGAAATAGTTAAAAATGTGGGCTTTGCTCCAATGTAGACTTTATCCATCCAACCCTCCCCCTGTGTCTTCTCTCCATCTTTCTCCCCACCGTTCTCATTTACAAATCCAAATATATGTTTTCCGAAACCTGCTCTATAAAATATCCAATGGAGGACACTTTTATCCGGGGTGATTCTCTTACCCTCCCTCAACAATACCACTCTTCTTGTAGATATGCAAAGAATTTGAGTTTGAGGGTTTGAGGGGAGACTTGCATTACATTACTGTAGTTCTTGGCAAACTCTTCTGCTGTTTTAATTTTAACCAATTAGAAGAGCCAATCTTTTTTTACTTCAGAAGTATATTAAAAGATATCACATTCAAAGGCTGGCCATGCACTCAATTAATTACTGGTGTCCGGCGAAAGGTCTACCATTAGCTATCACCATGGCAACCTTTGGGAGACCTCTGCCCACCTGTTGCAAGATAGAAAGTGCATTAGGCAGTTGGTTCCTGCACTAGGGCCTCCTTCTGGCCTGTGGGGAATTTGTACTAATTAGAATTAGTTGTCCTTCTGTAGTCCAGCTCCTGACACAAATTGCATTCTGTAGCTTTTTGTTCCACTCGAGTTCACAGACAAAATAGCCTGTGCCATGTTTGAAATGAAGCAAGGCAATATGAAAGGATTTTGCATAATTGGTTTATATACTTTAACATTTTAACTAATATCCTTCGTGTTGGTTTCTTGCAAAGAAATGTTGTTTGCTTTCTTCTCTCTCTCTCTCTCTCTCTCTCTCTCTCTCTCTCTCTCTCTCTCTCTCTCTCTCTCTCTCTCTCTCTGTTTTTTTGTTTCCCTCCCCTGCTTGATAATTATTTATGATCACACACAGAGGGTAATTTTAATGCTGCTTGTTCAGGTGTCGTTAAATCATGGTCAGGCTCAACTGCATTTGGAACAAAACAAGTGACCTTTAAAAATGATAGTTTGAAAATGGGCCCTGTGGTGATGGCGAACTGCAAAAGTACAAATTGCGGAGTGGTAAAGAGAATAAAAGGCTCTTTCACGCATATCAGGAGAATGTCACTTTATTTATTGAGACCAATAAAGAAACCACAAGGAAGTGGGGTGATTAAAGAAAGTCAGGTGAAGGAAGGTGTTACACACACACACACACACACACACACACACACACACACACACACAGATAGAAAATCCCAAAATTGTTTCATTAAACTGGTTCACAAAACACAACACACCAAACCTTGGCTTAGCAAGAGCACACAAAAGTCCCTTTTACTGCTGTGCCAAGCAAAGCTAAACCAAGGTTTTGGTTCAGTGTGGTTTTCCCAAAATTAAGTTTGCTTCTCCACATTTTCTCCTCAGTTTGTGGTTTTCTTTAAAAGTCCCCATGAAAATCCATCAACATTGTTGCGTGAATTTCTCCTCACGTACACATTTTTGCAAAGCATTTCCCCAGAATAGAATGTTATTTTCACTAATGTGCAAATTTTTGTGCACAATTTACCTGAGTGTACACATTTTTATACACATTATTTGGCATTGCAAGATTCAGAGAAGTGTGGCTGTTGAAGGATGGTTGTATTGCTGTTTGCACATTGCTTTGGAAAGTCTTGATTAGGTAAGTTTGGCTGCAATTGTGAGCTGAATTGAATTTCTCCCCCATTCCTACGCATAGCCAAGCCTCCTCCTCACTATCCACAAACTATAGTGAGGAGAGAACTTAACCACAAGTCCCTGGTAAGATGGCATATTAAGCCAAACCATGGTTAGCTTAGCATAGCACAGCCGTCAGAAGGATAAGGGAGGAGCGAAGAAACTACAAGCTCCTCCCCAGAAGTCAACACAACTGCATTTGCTCATTAAGCTGAAGTTTGGTTTTGTGTGTCATGCAAACCAGCCCTTAACAGTGCTTCCCCCTTAACCATGGTTCAGGCAACTAACATATCTGACTCATAGCTGTCAAGTTCTCCCTATTTTTAAGGGAAATTCCCTCATGCTGAATAGGCTTCCTCACGAGAAAAGGGAAAACTTGACAGCTATGAGGAGACTCTTGAGCTCAAGAGGAGACTCTTGAGAATCCCATGGACTGCAAGAAGATCAAACCTATCCATTCTGAAATTAGTCAGGCCTGAGTGCTCACTGGAAGGACAGATCCTGAAGCTGAGGCTCCAATATTTTGGCCACCTCATGAGAAGAGAAGACTCCCTGGAAAAGACCCTGATGTTGGGAAAGATTGAGGGCACTAGGAGAAGTGGACGACAGAGGATGAGATGGTTGGACAGTGTTCTCGAAGCTACGAACATGAGTTTGACCAAACTGCGGGAGGCAGTGGAAGACAGGAGTGCCTGGCGTGCTATGGTCCATGGAGTCACAAAGAGTCGGACACGACTAAACGACTAACCAACAACAAATGACCGACTAGCTAAACCATTGTTAAGGACCTGAAGCGAATTTGTAAGCCTTGGTTTGTGTTAACCATGGGCAAGTATTACATCTGATTGTGGCAAACTGTGCTTAGTGTGGAGAGCACTTGGCAGGCCTGAAGCCTTTCCCAGAGCAGTTTGCTAAAACAGATCGGGAGAGTTGCTTATAGATTGCTAGGGTGGTTTAGTGGTTAGAGTGTTGGACTAGGACCAGGGAGACTCGGGTTCAAAACTCTACTCAGCCATAAAGCTCACTGTGTGATATTGAGCCCAGTCATGATCTCTAAATTGAACCTAAATCGGGCTGCTGTGAGGATAAAATGGAGGGGGAGTTTCTTCACTATACATCTTCCAACAAACGCTGAAGAGGCATCTCTTTACATCTGACACCAGAGATATGAAGGCAAAGGGCAATCAGCATCATTATCATGGTTCTTTAAAGTCCATTTTTTAAGCAAGCCATTGATATGAAAGTGGCTGTTGCTTATTGCTAATTTTGATGGTGTTGCAATCCCATTAATTTATAGGGTTTTTTTTTTAATGACTGCTTTCATTATATGTTAGTAATACGTTCAGAGTCTTCTTTTTGTTTTTCTTTCTTTCTAAAACCAGCCTAAAGCCTCAGAAGAGGCAGGATAAAGCATTTGAAATACACGCATCTTTTGTATAAAAACTCACCAGGAATGAAGCAGCCTTCGCCACTTTGTCGCTGACAGATCAATCCAATGCTTCATTAAGTTGGACATACTTGGATGTAGACAACTCCCCTATGAGGAAAGGTTGCAGCAGAGGCTTTTTAGTTTAGAAAAAAAAGTTGAGTAAATGGGGGTTGGCAGAAAAACATGACGGAGGTCTATAAAATTATGCGTGGTGGATAGGGAAAAGATCTTCTACCTTGCTCATAATACAGCAGCCAGGGATTGTCCAATGAAGCCGAATGATTCAGGACAGTTTTTTTGTTTGCTTTTACAAAAATAATAAAAAGAAAGCATTCTTCACAAAGTAGATAATTAAACTAGGGAGACTTCTCTTGTGCCACAAGAGCTAAAACAACAGCATGGATTCATATGCTTCACAACGTAGATTTTTATTTTTTACTAATTCACGTTTATATCCCACCTTTCCTAAAAGGGAGCTCAAGGTGGTGTACGTATGTAGTTCACCTGCTCCCCATTTTACTCTCACAACAATCCTGTGAGGTAGGTCAGGCTGAGAGTGAGCGACTGGCCCAAGGTCACCCATTGGGGTCATGGCTGAGTTGGGGTTTGAACCTTGATCTCCAGCACACGAGACACTGCACTGGATCAGAACAGAGGCTTATCACGTCCATCATAATTTTCTGCCCCTCATTCCCAGATACCTATGGGAAGCCCGTAAGCAGGACATCAAGGCAACAGCACTCTCCTACTGTTGCTCTCCAGCAACTATAATTCACTACCATCCTTCCCTCTAACCTGGAGGTTGCATCTAGCTATCGTGGTTACTAGCCATTGATCAACTTTTTCTTCCAAGAAAGCTGCCTATCCCCCTTTAGCGCTGCCTAAGCAAAAGGTCATCACCGTACCTTGTGACAGAAAATAGGATACAAAGATTGGGTCCAGCGTCATCATTCTTGCTCCATTTTGGTGGTGAAGCAGGAGATACCGAGGAGATACAGCAGGCACTCCAAGGATTTGCATGACCTAGATATCTAAAATGTTGATAATATACCCTCAAGATTTTGATCGTTGCTGGTGCAGTCTCTCGGACATCTCCACTAATATACTAGAGACAAGTCCAGAGAGACTGAATTGAAAGTAACAGAGCCTTGTGAGACCTGTGAGACTGGGAAAAAAAGTATAATGCCATAAGGTTTCTGTGGACTGGTGTCCACTTCATCAGATGCATAGGGTTATCCTAAATTGTTAGGAGGTGTGTGCACATTCATAAATGTGTGTGTAGAGCTGTTTAGAGAAGAGAACTGGAGAGTGGGGTGAAATCTGATATCTCAAAAGTCCCTGATTCAGATAATATAAAAGGTCATTTATTAGATAAAGGTTATATAAAAGCAGTAAGATCAGAGGGAAATGAAACACAATTTTTTTTGCTGACTGTGACAATTCAATTAAAGCTTAAATGAACGTAAAAACAAGTACACTGTCTTTATGATAAAAACAAACATGTAATCTACTAATCCTGGCACCATTTTTTCCCTGATTTGTCCAGTGAAAATGTGAAGTCACCGTGTCACATTTTCATGCAGGCATTACATGATGCTTTCTCTGTTTCACCCGACACGGAGGATGGACAGCTGTGATCTTTGCTTCCTCCCATGTTCTGAAGATTGAGTTTCCATTTGAATTGGAGCATTAGTTATTGAGTGATTCCAGGGAAATAGGAGAGCAAGAGATTGATACCGGATGTGCTTAGGTGGCATGTACACAGTTGCTAGTGGAGGAGTAACATTTCACTTTGTTGCTTCTCCCACCCCACCCCACCCCACCCCCCATCCCTGCCTTTTCATGCCCAAGAACTACTTGAAAAGCAATAAGGAGTAGAATGCAAAACGAGGCCACAAAAAAACCCACAGATGAAACCCATAACCCTGAACATCTTCTCCATGGACATATTTGTCCACATGAAGTAGTTTCACCCCAGTTGTCTCTTCTTGGTGCTATGAATATTGAGGCGTGAGACCAACAGGAGTAGGAGCGTGATTCCGAGACCTTCTGAAGCAGAGGAAGCTGCTGCTTCATTGCTGGATTAGAGGGAGAAGTGTCTAATTGTTTCAAAATATACAGACAGATACACAATGTACCGGCACACTATAAACTTGCTGGAGCTGTGAGGCTGCAATCCCAAGATGCTTCCTTGGGCGGGGGAGAAATCCAATAGCACTTACTTCAAAGTAAATAAGTTGGATTCAGTCTAGGGGTGGGTGAATTGGTTGATTTTACTTTCTCTTTGTTTCTCGTTTTTCCAACATTAAGTTCAGCTCTCCACATTAGTTTGCAGTTATTATTATTAAGTCCTCATGAAAATTCATCAGGATTTTAGAGTGACTTCTCCCAAAATTGTATGCAGCTTTGCCTAATATAACTAATGTGCCTGGTGCATATCTTTTCACAAAGCAATGTTCCCTAATATAATGCATTTTGGTGTGTTGTTTTTGCTATATGCATTTTATTGCACATTTTACCCTGGTTTGTGCATTTTTGTACACATTGTACACAAATGTTTTTGGTGTTTTATTATGTTTTCATAAGTGTTGGAAGCCGCCCAGAGTGGGTGGAGTATAAATAATAAAGTTGTTGCCGCTGCTGCTGGATTTGCAAAATTTGGGGAAGTGTAAATTTCATGTGCATCTTGTTTAAGAAAGTGCAAATTAGATAGGTTTGCACTTAAATGTGAACTAAACCAAGTTTCTCCCCACCCCTAATTCAGATTGAGTCATACTTTGAGCTAGGGTTGCCGTATTTCAAAAGGTAAACACCAGGGCGTCCTGAAAGTACTTCTGTTTTATCTCCTGCAAAACAATGCTGCCATCTTACAAGATGCTTAGAAGCACAGCATGAAAAGATATGCAGCATGGGAATAACCAGTGAATATAGCTGCCCTGCCTTATCCTTCCAACTTGCTCATATTCAGCATCCGATTATGTATATTTCATTTATGTGGATTCCCCTGTCCCATCCTGACCTATTAATACACAGTAAAAAGGTAAAGGGGTCCCTGACCATCAGGTCCAGTTGTGTCCGACTCTGGGGTTGCGGCGCTCATTTCGCTCTAAAGGCCGAGGGAGCCGGCGTTTGTCCGCAGACAGCTTCCGGCTCATGTGGCCAGCATGACAAAGCTGCTTCTGGCGAACCAGAGCAGTGCACGGAAACGCCGTTTACCTTCCCGCCGGAGCGGTCCCTATTTATCTACTTGCACTTTGATGTGCTTTCGAACTGCTAGGTGGGCAGGAGCTGGGACCGAGCAACGGGAGCTCACCCCATTGCAGGGATTCGAACCGCCGACCTTCTGATCAGCAAGCCCTAGACTCTGTGGTTTAGCCCACAGCGCCACCTGGGTCCCTTAATGTAGCCATTTTAATAGGACCTTTCCTAACACATGTTTTCCAGGGACAAAAACATTTTGATGACTGTTTGAAAGAGCCGCCGCCACCCCCCCCCCCCCGGCCGCCCCACAAAGCCTGTGAAAAGATGGAGTATGAAAATCATTTGTCAAAATTGTATGAATTTGTAATTCATAATTGGCATGAAGCAATTTGAGGAAATAGTTTTCTGCTGCTGACACTGCTGTCAAAATAAATGTGGGGAAGATAATTATAGTAATTAACAAAATAGATAATTACACTTTGTCACGGGATAAGGTTCACTTTGATTTCTGATTAGGAGTAGATCAATAGCAAATGAAATGCCTTCCCTATTCATATCTGATTAATATCATTGCACAGACAAGGGTATCAGTTTTTCGAGCAGGGCAGAAGCAACAAGGAAGTAATCCACTGGCTGCCAGTTGCTCTGCAGCAAGAATCCCTGTAATATGTATGTTCAGCTGCTCCACAAAGGAACCTTCTGCTGCATGTTTCCATTAAATGCCTGTCTGGGCATTTGGGTTTTTTGAAAAAAATATTAAATAAAAAATATCAAGAACTTCTTGTGTCCTTTATTCCTTTGAAAGGAAGTTAATTTGAAGAGCAGCACTAATTGGCAGTTTGAACCCAGATGTACCATTCCCGACCTCCGCACCACATCCACGGTCTGGCAAACTGAAAATGTGCTCTAGGTTCACATCTCCCACCCCCTTCTTTGCCTCCCTTCTCTCATCGCATGCTCAGTTCTAACAAGTCACTTCCTCCTAAGTTCAAACCATTGTTTCCATCACATCTGAACTGGCAAACTATGGTTTGAGACTACCATTGCAGACCAGGATCAAATCATAGAGTGCATGGAGGGAGTGGGTGGTGCTGTGGTCTAAACCACTGAGCCTCTTGGGCTTGCTGATCGGAAGGTCGGCGGTTTGAATCCCCACGACGGAGTGAGCTCCCATTGCTCTTTCCCAGCTTCTGCCAACCTAGCAGTTCAAAAGCATGTCAGTGCAAATAAATAAATAGGTACCATTGTGGTGGGAAGGTAAACGGCATTTCCAAGTACTCTGGCTTCCATCACGGTGTCTCATTGCACCAGAAGTGGTTTAGTCATGCTAGCCACATGACCCAGAAAAGCTGTCTGTGGACAAACGCCGGCTCCCTCAACCTGAAGCGAGATGAGTGTTGCAACCCCATAATTGCCATTGACTGGACTTAACCGTGCAGAGGTCATTTACCTTTTTTCCCCCCCAGACCAGGATCAAATCATACAGTGCAATCCTGTCTGGAGGGCAATCACACAACTCAGGCTACCTGATGCTTGCTAAGCAACAGCATTACTTTTTTTTACTAGGGAATAAAATCATCAGTTTTGTTTTGTAAAAAATTAAAAATTGGCACCTGCAATGGAATACTACGAATCATTTTCCTGGTGCTCAGCTGTAGGCCTCATTCAATGTGTGCTATGGCTTATCATTCCATGAACAAACCTTGACCTTGGACTCATGCTCGTCTCTCTTCCCTTTCCTTCTCTACCATGGCTGCAAGAAGATCACAAACTTTCACTTTTTAGCAAAACATAGTTTAGCAGGAAGTCCAAACCTGAACGAGCTGTGATGAGCCTAACTGTGGGCAAACCAACTTCAAATCATTCAAACTGTTTGCGTCAATAAACCGTGGTGCAGATTACTCATAGTTTAT
Source organism: Zootoca vivipara (assembly GCF_963506605.1). Taxonomy (NCBI): domain Eukaryota; kingdom Metazoa; phylum Chordata; class Lepidosauria; order Squamata; family Lacertidae; genus Zootoca; species Zootoca vivipara. Next base: position 25,638,774 of record NC_083282.1, read on the forward strand.
TAATCAAACTATGATTGATTAAAAATGAAGGTGCCAGTTCTGCTATCTCCTCAAAGCCGTTATGGAGGAGAGATAGGGAAAGTACAGGAGCCTGGGGGCTGTGCATATACTGCTCAGAGAAATCATAGAGTGAAGAGGGAGAGGGAGAGGGAGAGGGAGAGGGAGAGGGAGAGGGAGGGAGAGAGAGAGAGAGAGAGAGAGAGAGAGAGAGAGAGAGAGAGAGAGAGAGAGATTAGGACAAGGTTTCCCAAACTTGGGTCTCCAGCTGTTTTTAGACTACAACTCCCATCATCCCTGTCAATTGGTCCTGGTACGTAGAGATGATGGGAGTTGTAGCCCAACAATAGCTGGAGACCCAAGTTTGGGAAACCCTGCTGTAGGACAACTAATATTCTTATCCTATCCAATGCTTGTTAGTTGCCCGTGTTCTCTGTCAGTGGATAGAGAAGGAAGCACTGTTTGCTAGAGCAATTTAACTGACCTCCAGCAGTTTAGCGGTATTACCTGCGCATTTCTTTGGTTGCCTCTGGTTGGCTTGGAGTCACTGTGTTTCTAGAGACTTGCTTGCAGTGGTAGACTTTCCATGTTCAGTGCAATTTGATCCTTTAATAGTATTGCTACTTTGGCTGGCCAAGTGTCCTAATGCTACTTCTGTAACCTGAGTTTTCTATCAGTACCTAGAATTCATAGTGTCCAAACTGGTGAGGTGCAACAGATCAATGCAAGTAAGGGTTGTTGAGAGGAAGCGAGGGAAACCAACTTTTGCATAGATTTTTATTTTATTTCCACAGCATTTTAAAAGCACCCTCAATCAAAATAGACAGTAGCCTTTAGAATCAGTGATTATCGCATCCAGAAAATTTGCAAGTGGGTCTCTACTAGTATACTAGAGAGATTCAGCACACGTGTTTTTAATCAACTAGCAAGAAGAATCTGGCCCAGCAAGAAGGGTGGTGAAGTGGCACCATTGGGTTGGTCCAGTGGCCAACCTGGCCAAAACGGTGGCCAGACTGCCAACACAATTGCTGCTGCTGCTGCTGCCATAAATACCCCAAAATCAGGTGGAGAATTTCAAGAAGCCGTTTACACACAACTCTGATTACTGATGCCCTTGCATAACATCATTTTGCATAAGATATGCACACAAACAAATCACCTTTGCTGGATCAAGACTGAATAGCATTACTGTCATTTTGTAACCAATCCTTATTCACTTTTTTGAGTTGGTGGGTGATATCCAACCGAGTCTACTCTGAGTATAACCAGCACTGGGTATCACCCAATATTGTTGGTTTTACTGGTATCTTCCTCTGAAGAGTTTGGAGGAGGCTATGTATGGTTTGCAGAGCTTTGACCAGTCAGCCAGTTTATAGGGGCTACGTGTCCAGGATTTAATGTGTGACACATCTTGTCTTCCACTGTGCTTTCACTGTAATGAAAGAAGAACCAAACAGCTACCTAAAAATAGAGTCAATGGAGAAATTCACTATTCAATGAGAATTGAGAAGATGCTCAAAGTAGCACAGAAACAGACTGTCATTTTTTACTATGGGGGCTTTCTTTTTCCTTTGCTATGTCATAAAAATAACGTGAGAAAACACGTTTCCTTGCACCCTGCTATTCAGTTATATTGCCAATATAACAGGAGCAGCCAATGTGGTACCTTCCAGATGCTGTGGACTAGAACTCCCATCATCCCTGACCAATGGGCCTGCTTGCTGAGGCTGATGGGAGTTGTAGTGCATTACATCTGGAGGACACCAGCCCTGCAATGTAATTTATATGAATTCTATTTTTAAAGGTTTCCACCTATCTCCCCTTTAATTTTTATCCCCTTCTCTCTAATAATTTTGAAGACCAGGAATCATATTTTTACTTTCATTTTCCAATTGCCCTTGTTTACTGCAGTTTGGGTTATGATTCAGCAAAAAAAATGATAACCACATGCAAAAGTTATAAGCTCATAGGCAGCTGCGTGTCTGGGAGCGAAGCTAGGGAACTGGCAATGATATGGAAATCTATCTTAAAATGTTTTCTTAAAATTAGTTCTGAACTCCACAAAGTACTTAGCTAACTCCATGCTATTGAAATCATCCATCAACTCAAAGTGAACTGAGAAGCTGCTGAAATTAGCCCATAAGCTGAGCAGTTACTTCTGACGTTTCGGAAAACCGTGACACCCACAAAAAAATTGCTGACCCGCTCAACAAGTTGCCAGACTTAAGCAAAGAATAAACGTTCTCAGGCTTCTGGAGTCCTAAGGAATCATTCTCTCCCTCTCCCTCTTTCTAGTTAGATGAGCAGGCTTCTAAATGAGAGGAGAGGAGAACAAGATCACTTTTTATTCGGAGAATTAGCAGCATCGAAAGAAGTGTCTATGTGGGAATCAAATATCATGCTTGCTGCTCATTCATCATCAGGACCTGTGATGTCATAACAAAGTTTTCTTTTCGTGTGCAGGGAAAGGGGGAAAAAACCTCCACTGTGAAAATATGTTGTAGAGGCCAGCTCATTAAACTTGCCTTCATAATCTAGAGTGCCAACAATACAGACCAATGTAATGTATTTTTTCTGAAGGGAAGGATGGTGTTAGAGCTTGGCATCATTGAGCAACTGCAGAGGTTCACATCTGGGAGCCTACTGCCAGTTCCTGAAGCATTCTGGCCTGGCTGCCCACCCTCTATGCTACTGCCAACTGTTCATCTGCCCTCTCCAGAGTGAGCGAGCCAAGAGAGACAACAGTAGGGAGAAGAAGGGTGTCCATTCAGAGACAGAGGCCTGCTGAGACCATGTTGCCCAAAGACATCCCCATCGCCAAACAGCAACATCTGAAGGTATACAGGTAGATAATACCAGATAATTGCCAAGGTGGAGTATTCTGCCACTTGACTTCACTGTGACTTAGATGACTTAACCTGTTGCTGGTGGATGATGTGTTGGACTTAGGGCAGGGGGCAGATCCTCCAATCTTTGTTTTCATTTTTCATTTTATTATTTTTATCCGCCCTTCAGCTTCGGGCCCCAGGACGGGGCACAGAATTAAAAAACAACATTAAAAATAATCTGAAACAATTTACAACCATAAAAACAAAGCGTTCAAAAGATACTCCTCCAACACACGTATGTTCCAGCCAGATTGTTCAGGGATGGAGGGAATTGTTTCCAAAAAACAGAAAAGAACTGAAGAGCTAGAGATTCCTCATTCCTAGTTTAAGGCCAGAAGTTAAGTTTAATAACAACACCCAAAAAATCCAAGTGAAATTCAGGTTGCCTGAGAAGACAATGCTGGGATAAACTCTTTAAAAGGAGTTGACTACTTAAAATGGATAGTCCAACAAAGAACAATTGAGGAGTATAAATGGATGCAGACCTTGAAAATTGAAACACTCAACAAAATCTCTCCCCAAACCCTACACACAAAAGGTACTGTCATGGGGCAGCCAATAATTTTATTTACACTTCTTTTTTAAAAAAAGAAGAAGAAGAAAGAAAAACCTCTGCCAATCCCAATTTATCAGTTACTGTCTTGTGACAATTTATTCATTGTTCACTGTTAGAAGCTAAAACTTACATAGGAAGCATGATTGGTGATAGCTTCTCTATTTCAATATGGTATAATAGAGATAACACGGTGCCCAAAAGCTCTACAGCCGCCTTTTTGTCTGCTTTGTCTCTTTTCATTAATCTATCAGAATCTTCATTTAATATAATCCAAAAAAGCAAGGTAATTGCTTCACTTATCAGTTATCATCGCATTCGCATACTTATCATGTCAAAATTATTTATGTGGATGGCCAGGTTGATCTTCCCACATTTAAAAGCTTAAAAATTTGAATAACTGTTCTGCCAGTTAGGTTATCAAAATTGCAGCATAAGCAATGAGTTTCCTCTTTCAAGATCTTTTTTTGGGGGGGAGAAAGAAAAATAGAGAGAAAGAGAGAAAGAGAGAGAGAGAGAGAGAGAGAGAGAGAGAGAGAGAGAGAGAGAGAGAGAGAAGCAGCTGGGCTGATCCACATCGGAGTACAGCTCCAAGAAACTGTGCCATTCCAGCGCCTGCCAGTTGCCCAGATTTGGGGAGGCAACTGAGATCTCAAACTGGGAGGGGCAGTCAACTCCCATTGCAAGGCTGGGCAGCTGCATAAGTATCCAGGAATGCAGAATGACTGGCCTGAGATTGCAATTTTGAGAGGTGCTCTGCAGGTTTAATGGGGGCTCCAGGCAAAAAACTGAAGGCAGGCGGAGACAGAGAGACTGGGGTGAAAGCGATGAAGCTGAAAAGAGCATGGTTTGGAAAGAACCTGGGAAACTTCACAGGCAGGACCAGAATCTAGTTGTTGCCCACATAAGGACCCATAGATGAGGGAGAAACATCTGGAGGGTTGTAGGTTACCCACTCTGGGCAGGAGGGCAATATACTAAATAAAGTGAGATGCGGGTAGTGCTGTGGTCTAAACCACTGAGCCTCCTGGGCTTGCCGATCGTAAGGTTGGCAGTTCGAATCCATGTGATGGTGGTGAGCTCCCATTGCTCTGTCCCAGCTCCTGTCCTCCTAGCAGTTTGAAAGCGCACCAGTGCAAGTAGATAAATAGGTACCACTGCGGAGGGAAGGTAAATGGCATTTCTGTGCGCTCCAGCTTCCGTCACGGTGTCCCGTTGCGCCAGAAGCGATTTAGTCCTGCTGGCCTCATGACCCGGAAAGCTGTCTGTGGACAAACACTGGCCTGAAAGCAGAGATGAGCACCATACCCCATAGTCTAATTCGACTGGACCTAACCATAAAGGGGTCCTTTTCCTTTACCTATACTAAATAACCACCTATTTCATGGCTCTACTGAGTCCTTTTGATTTCTTGTTGATCATCCATACATTTTTTAAAAAAATATTATTCTCACAATGGAACAGATGCCCGGTTAGCCAAGTCAATAGCCACCTTAGATTGTGTTTTTGTTACAGCCATCCAATAAAACATCATCTTTGACTTTCACCCTACAACTCTTACTAAGTAAGGCACAGCATGGAATCAGCAACTCCCCTTGCAGTTTCGAAATGAAATCTTCTGCATCCTGAGGGCAATTCCCTTTAAACATTTGGGAACAGAGCACATAAATGTGGATTATCAAGATTATATGCTAATTATCTGTTAATATCCATAAGCTACCACAAAAAGTTACAATAAAATGAAAAAGTCCTGACACAGCTTGAAGGACAACAAATTATGCATCGCAGTCATTACTGTTTGAAGACACTATTAGCAAAACTTAGAGTAGACCCATGGAAATTGATGGACATGACAAGTTTGGGCCCCATAATTTTACTGGTTCTACTCTGAGTAAAACTCAGTTCGAGGCAAACTTATATTTCCATGTGGTGGTGGTTATAATGTTCAGGTCCAGTTCCATATTTTAGAAAGCCCTGTATAAACTGCCCTTGGTGCCTTCCAAGCAATATCACCCCTATCAGAACTTGCCCCATACTTCTTACTAGCTGGTGTGCAGGATGCCTGCCCAACTTCTCGTGATGGTGATGGCACTGAAAAGAGCATGCTCTTGCCCTGTACTGACGGACCCCAAAATGGCAAATGTGATTCAGTGTAAGCAAGTGTAAAGTGATGGACACTGGGGCAAAAGATTCCTACTGCTTAAGAGTTCTGAACTGGCAGCGACTGACCAGGAATGAGATCTTGGGGTCATAGTGGATAGCTCAATGAAAATGTCAAGTCAGTGTGTGGCTGCTGTGGGAAAGTGGATTCCATGTTAGGGGTCATTAGCGAAGGCACTGAGAACATAACAGAGTAGAGGTTAGCTGGCGACCACCCAGTTGTGGTCACGGTTGAGTCTCCTGCTGTTTTTGAACTACAATTCCCATCATCCCTGACTACTGCTCCTGCTAATTAGGGATGATGGGAGTTGTAGTCCAAAACCAACTAGAGACCCAATTATTGACCACAGTCAGGGTTTCCCAAACTTGGGGAAACCCTGACTGTGGTCAGTAGTTGAAAAAGGTTAAGAAAGGGCAACCAAAATGATCCCAGAGCTGGGAGAAAATCCCCTTTCCTGAGTAAGGGTTACAACATTTGGGGCTTTTAAGTTTAGGGGGGAAGATAAGGGGAGACATGATATTAATTTAAGCATAGTGTAGAGAAATTTTATAGGGTTTTTTCCCTCTCCCTCATTCTAGTAGAACTTCTGGTTCTCATGGAAACTAATAATAATAATAATAATAATAATAATAATAATAATAATAATAATAATAATAATAATAATATTTATACCCTGCCCACCTGGCTGGGTTTCCACTCTGGGTTTCCACTCTGAGCAGCTGCCAACAGAATATTAAAAACACAATAAATCATCAAACATTAAAAACTTCCCTAAACAGGGCTGCCTTCAGATGTCTTCTAAAAGTCAGATAATTGTTTATTTCCTTGACATCTGATGGGAGGGCATTCCACAGGGCAGGTGCCACTACCGAGAAGGCCCTCTGCCTGGTTCCCTGCAACCTCACTTCTTGCAGTGAGGGAACCGCCAGAAGGCCCTCTGAGGAAGACCTCAGTGTCCGGGCAGTGACTCTTCATGTAGCACATAGTTAACCTATGGAATTCATTGCCACAAGATTACCACTAACATGGATGGCTTTAAAGGGGGTTAGGTCAATTCATGGACAATAAGGCTATCAGTGGCTACCAGTCATGGTGGCTATGTTCTGCCTCCAGCAAAGATAAACTACAGTGGTACGTCGGTTTACAAACACAATTGGTTCCGGAAGTCTGTACTTAACCTGAAGCGTACTTAACCTGAAGCAAACTTTCCCATTGAAAGTAATGGAAAGTGGATTAATCCGTTCCAGACAGGTCCGCGGAGTACTTAAACAGAAAATACTCAAACTGAGGCATACTTAAACTGAGGTATGACTGTATACCTTTACCTTCCTCCAAGAAGTCAAGCTGGCATACATGGTTACCCCTCTCTTATCCTTAAAACAGCTGTGAGAGGGGCTGAGGAACAGTGCGTCATAAATATGGGCTTGATTTTGTCACCCATGGCTACATTAACTGCATCAGACCTTTCTCTGACTGTTAGACAAGGAAGTGTGGTCTATTTGGTCCTGATAGGGCTGGCTGGGGAACTTGCACTTTGTGAATTCTGATATAAGCGAATTCTAATGCCCCTTTAGAATGCATTTGTCCTTCGGAGTAACCATTTCTGCGAATTTGGTAATGCCATTTCCATCTCAAAAACATACCAAAATGCGTTTTGAAAAGGCAAGGTGTAGATGAGTTGTTTTAGAAACAAATATTTTGAGACAAGATTCATTTAGAAACGACTGTCTTGTGAGAAATGTGTTCGAAAACCCACATTGAAAATGCAAATGTTCACAGAGGAAAGCAGGAACGGGACAGGGCGGACTTATGAATGAGCACATTCATAAGAGACGCGGCCTGGAAATAGACCGATCATTCCAAAGTACTGACATACAGACTAGCCAGCTGCGTACGGTTTCATAAGTGAATTACTTGCAGACTCCTGGACCTAAACAAAGCTAAGTTTGCAAAGGAGAAACAGAGAAGGCATCTGTAGAATGTGGATGCCTTTTTGCCACTGACTTGAAAGCAAACGGAAGTCTTTGTACCTTGAGCATTGGCTGTGGTGGCAGCCGCATCTTTGTAGGAGCAAATGCAGATCTTGGAACTGAGTGTCAGTGTGCTGGGTGCAATCCTGCACATCTGGGGGGTGCTTAAGGAGCTGTGGGCTAATCGGAAACCTGCAATCAATTCCTCACTTGTGTTGCTTTCATCCCTTGACTCTGCAGGCCACAATAGGCTCCTGGCCCAGTTATCTCGTACTTATGGCCGGCTTCACTTGCCATAGACTAGAGGCTCTGCATTCCAATACTTGCTCCAATACAATGACTGTTCGTTCCATTAATGGCAAACAACAAAGCAGAAGAGATGCAGGGTGGGGTTAAACCGGGATATATATATATATATATATATATATATATATATATATATATATATATATATATATATATATGCCCACAGTTGTTCCTGCACGGTCATTACCCAAATCGTGCTACGGGTTTTGTGACTTTACAATACAATTGATTGAGACCTCATAACTCTTTCCATGACAAAGGCTCGTGATATTACAGATGCAGGGAATGGGTTAGGTCACTGGTTGATAGCTGTGAGTTGAAGATTCAGCATCACAATATTCCCCCTCCCCGAAGTTGTGACAGAAATGCTTAACTGAACAATAAGAGGACTGCATCAGAAGGCCCAGTAAACATTAAAAAGTAAACATAATTGTTGCAAATGTAATGAAATTCTGCACTCTTTGATGTGACAGCTGATTTGAAAGACTTTCCATTTCCCGGCTTTAATATCAGCGTTTTCTCAGTCTAAAGCTTTCTGAACCAGTCACGGTTTATCTCAATTATTGCTTTTCTTCCATCCGTCTTTATATATAATTTCATTTGCCTTTATGGATGCTGTAACCCTTTGGAATAGCTTTTAACCTTTGCAAGAAAAAAAGTCGCCTTGACCTGACTTGGATCCAAATTTTCTTCTTGGATTTCTTTTCTTTCTTTCTTTCTTTCTTTCTTTCTTTCTTTCTTTCTTTCTTTCTTTCTTTCTTTGCAACATTGGATAATAAAACCTGAACAGCTGAGTTCTGAGCTCTTGCCCCCACCCAACCACCCTAACCAGGGATCTAAGACTCAGATGCTGGAAAACAGTTTCCATTTGAATAATAGTAACAAAAAAAAATTAAACAACTTTTCATTGCTTTTTGCTGGCAAATAAGAAAAACCTTCAGATTTGACCTCCAGATTTGACACCGCCACCACAATATAGAAGCTTTTTCTTTGGAAAGGGGGGGGGGAGCTTTCTTTGTACAGTAGCACATTAACTTTAAAGAGCACTTACCTAAAGAGTTCAGCTCATCCTTCCGGTAAATTTAAGAAAAGTTCATCTTGAGATTGTCTGTTTCAATCATGTATAATGTAGATAACTCCACGTCTAAATTGTTCCAAATGCTAGGGATCAGGGGAAATGGCGGTGGGTGGTGGGTGGGGAAGGATGCCGCAGGTGATGTGTTCAAATACAGCATCCTCGCAATCCTCTTCTCCCTTATCCTTTAATGAAGGCTCCGGTTAATAAAGGGATGATACACGAAGATGATTACTTTTTTCTCTCTCTCTCCCTCTCCCTCTTTTTTTTTTACAAATTTTCATTACTCGAATTCGATTACAAAAGTGGCTGCACAATACAGCGTAGTGGTTTCTCAAGTTGCAAGTTGAGCAGGGCTCAAGCATCAAACAACAGCGGATTGTATTACTAGCATACTCCTTGATAGTAGACACTGCGCTAAGAAAGGTAAAAGAAAGAAAGAGAAAAAGCCACCCCTTCACCTGCCTCCTGGAGGTAAGAAGGCAAACATGGAGGTTCCACGGCAACCCCTGAAGATCTGGCAACCCTACTCACAGATTTTCCTTGGAAGACATTGCCAGTGGTTTAGAGTAAAGAAGGGCAAGGACTTGTAGAAACCTTTGAATAGGGTGACGACTTCAGTCTGGGATACAAAGTCTACAACTAGCCAAAGAGAGAAACAAAAACTATTGAGTAGCGTCCAATCCAACTAGATATGTTTTGGAGTTGTTTTATTGCTGCTGAATTTCGTCAAACAATTGCCCTCACCTTTTAGAAATCCTCTATACCAGGCACCCCCAGACTACGGCCCCCGGGCCAGATATGGCCCGAAGAACCAATTTACCCAACCCGCGGCGCACCACCACCACCCGCTACTGCCGCCCACTCTTACTGGCGCGGTGTGGTGCGGATGCCCAATTCTGGGTTGGAGAAGCGCCATAAATATCTTGCGCGCATGCGCAAGCATCATTTCCAGTGGGCTTTCGGGTCGGAGGAGGCCCATGCACATGCACACAAGCTATTTCCGGTGCTCCTCCGACCCGGAAGTGCACCAGAAATAGTGTTTGCACACACATATGGGTGCGTGTTCCCGCACGCTCCCCCACCCTCCGCGCGCCCAGCGCTTCGGGCACCTGCCTGAAGCATGGTAAGTTTGAGGACTCCTGCTCTGTACTATGCTGAGGACTAGAATCCTTGAATGCAAGTGCAGAAAGCCAGATTCCATCACAGAGGGCGTAGGAGCCAACTTTTATGGGCCGCAATAAATTATTTGAGGGGGCCGCCCCCCCCCAAAAAAAATTGGTGGGTATTCCCATTCAAATGGTGTGTGTGCACTGTGTCATGTGATTGATTATGTGGGATGGGGCTTACCTGAGCCCCCACAATATTTAATTCAAGTTGGCACCCCTGGCAGACGGTAACATGCTGATTGTAAGGTGCAATTGTTTGGTGAATATGTGGCAGCTGATCACTTCTTCGTAATGTCACTCAACTGACAAAGAATTTACTTGCTTATATTTACTGAACTGGCTGACAGGGATGACTAGCATAGCAGCGTCACATAGTTCAAGGCTCGATGCCTCAGTTTGGGGAGAGCTTCCTGTAAGCATCTCTACCTTCTCCCCCTCTTTCCTCCTTCCTGCATCAACACAGAGCATCAAAACTTCGGGAGAGTTCTTTCTCATTAGGGTTACAATTACCTTTTCCAGCCAGTGATGCTTTACATCGAACCATGGTCCATGAGAGCAGCAGGTGATATCTGTAAGCACCCTAATGTGTTAAGCGACCATGCCGGGTAGCATTAGCACTCTCTAGCAGTGGCTCCGTACAGCGACCATCTGCCAAGAAAGGTTAGTTTGTGTCTTTAAGTTATTGTGCTTTCAGCTTAAGGGGGGGGGGAATGAACCATGCATTTAGGAAGTCAATGATTACATCCAAGCTACCTTGCCTTAGCTGAAAGCTATAAACAGAGTAGGTATTTAGTGAACTTTTGTGGCATCCGGTGTGCAGAAGTGGAAATCTGGGCAAAAGTACAAGCTTGCACAAACAGTTCAGGTCATAGCTGTCAGGCTTTCCCTTTTCTCGCGAGGAAGCCTATTCAGCATAAAGGAATTTCCCTTAAAAAAAAGGAAGAACTTGACAGCTGTGGTTCAGGTGGATTTGACACATACAGTCTGCTGTGGTGCATATAATATATTTGAAAGAGCGAGGAAAAGTAAACCCGGACAAAAAGATATTTATTCTTCAGATTTAAAATTAATTTCCTGCATTCCTCAGGGAAACACCTCCCCCCATCCTATCCGAAGGCATAACTTTATAAGAAGAAAAATGTAAAATAAAATAAAATATGTTATTTACACACCACTGGGTGAAAAGCTGCCCCACGGAAAAGCAGAACAAGGGATCTGCTGGCTGTTTCAGGTTGTGTTTGCTGCTCTTCTCCATGTTAGGTAATCAGATGTCATTTAGGTGAAATAAATTGGAACGACTCGAGGAATAAAAGAAAAAGAAAAAGGAGAGAGAGGTGAAAGTGCAGAATCTGGTTTGGATAAAAGTTTAATTCTACGGTTCCAAGTGACATCGCCCTTTTACAGGAAGCAGAGCATACCGAGACAGGAGTGGCCAAGTAATGAAGATGGATTCATCTTGTTATCAGCGAGTCATTTACAAGGGCTTGAGGTAACCTTAAACATAGCAGATAGCTCAATGGCACTTGCCACTAAGCCTCTAATTAATGAAGAGCAGGCTCTAAATTAACAATGTACATTTACAGACAAATTCCGAGCGAATGCATTAAAGCCACGGAACTGAGATCGGGCAGTCAGCTCTGTTCTTTCCAAAAGGCAGTTGGCTGAGAGTTTGCTCGGGAGGCCCATGGAGTTCAGCAGCTGTGTGTCCAGGTGTGCAACCGAGGAGGGAGCAGTTCAGCGAAGGGCAAGGCAGAGTCATTTAAATCATGCCCTGCAACACCTGCACAGGCGACGAAGGTGCATCAGCATGATCCCTTTATAACTGCGAATATAAAGATTTTTGATTTCCTGGAGACATTCTCAGACTTCAACTTGATATGACACTCCTCTTCCAACACCCACACTAATATATATTTAGGGCTGGCCCAGATCGCTCTCTTGGGCTTTCGGGAATGTGCAGATTTGTTCGTAGGCAATTAAAATATCGCTGGGGGTGCCTGCAGCTTGATGGAGCACCCTCAAATACCGTCACGGCAGAGATGTGAGATGGTGGAGCGAGCTCCCTGAAAGCCGAACGGAGGTATTTATGCGCCAATTAAGATGTATTTCCCAGCAGCAGCAACAACAAAAACAACAATAGTAGTAGTAAGGGTCTGGTTTGTCCTTGTGCATTTCCAAGATGGGTGGGTGGGTGGGTGGGGGGAATGCCATCAAGAAAGAATATGTGGTGACCGTATCCTTCAGGAACAGAACACTATAATATCTGAAGTGGTTTAATCATTGTGAGGCTGTGTGCAGAGCATACACCCTCTTCCCCCCCCCCATCCATCCTTATTGCAGATAGGTACAGCTGTGTACAGCTGACCATAAAACGGGTCCTCCCAATAGGAGGGCAAATGTTGCGGTGCGACCGGGCAACCAGACCCTGTGTTGTGGGTGGGCACGTTTGGATAGCCACAACACCCTATTGGTGGTCCCTCGATCTTGGGAGCAATTGAGCAAGAGGGATACCAGTCAAAGCGATCGAGGGACCTCTATTTAGGCCCATGCACCTGTCCCTGAGCTTCCTCTTTGGCATAGCTGCCAAGTTTTCCCTTTTCTCGCGAGGAAGCCTATTCAGCATAAGAGAAAATCCCTTTTAAAAAGGGATTACTTGGCAGCTATGCTCTTTGGGGCCAGTGCATCAGAACACCCACCCACCTCTCCCTAATTTTAGGGCTTGCGCGCTTGACCTTGCACTAATAATAATAATAATTTATTATTTATACCAGGCATCCCCAAACTGCGGCCCTCCAGATGTTTTGGCCTACAACTCCCATGATCCCTAGCTAACAGGACCAGTGGTCAGGGATTATGGGAATTGTAGTCCAAAACATCTGGAGGGCCGAAGTTTGGGGATGCCTGATTTATACCCCACTCATCTGGCTGGGTTTCCCCAGCCACTCTGGGCAGCTTCCAACAGACACTAAAATACAATAATCTATTAAACATTAAAAGCTTCCCTAAACATGGCTATGCCGTCGTGTGTCGCCTGTCATTGGGACAGGGGCACGGCAGGAATTTTCCCCACTTGGCTGATTGGCTGGTGCCATTTGGGTTTCGCTTGCCATGTAGCAAATCGTCACAACTTGTAAGGTTGTGGATAGGCTCTGGTTCAGGTTGATAGGGGTGGCAGGATGCCTAGCCATCCCTATGTGTTGGGTATTCCTCTAAAGCAGGCATCCCCAAACTGCGGCCCTCCAGATGTTTTGGCCTACAACTCTCATGTTCCCATATAACAGGACCAGTGGTCAGGGAAGATGCGAATTGTACTCCAAAACATCTGGAAGGCCAAAGTTTGGGGGTGCTTGCTCTAAACGAATCCATGGACTCATGGTTGGTCTTCCCTATTATTTGATTATTGATTATTGATGTAAACCTCCAGAGTGTATTTTGTCTAGTTAAGTTTTTACCTCTAGCTTCAGCACATTGTATTTTATTTTATTGCTATGGCTAGTGGCTGATGCAAACAAAGCTTCTTCTCATTCTGATTCTGTGCAGCAGCCAAATATATAGGCCTGCAGCCAAATATATGGGGAGTTATCTCAAGTCAATATATGATCCTTTATATCTGCAGGAAGGGAGAATATGTCAATTCCAGTTTCTCTCAGTTTCTCATTTTTCCAAATATTAACTTCAGTTCTCCACATTTCCACATCACTTGCGAGGGGGGTGTAAGTCCCCACGGAAACTTATCAGAATTTTAGTGTTGATTTGGAAGGGTGTCTGCTATAAACATTTGTGCAAGGCAATTTTCCTTAATAGAATGCATTTTGTACTGTTGCCATATGACCAGGCGAAAATCCCTTAAAATAGCTCAAAAATAGCATTTTATTTTATTGCGATCTTGCCAAAGAAAGCTCAACAACTTTGCCCCCTGCCCCCCAAAAACCCTCTGGATTTTCACTGTTTGAAATATGGCAACCCTAGTATTTTGTATGCTTCCCCCCTCTAATATATGCATTTATATATTCAACCTAGTATATTCCCTTTTGCGCACGTTACTTAGCTGCAGAGTGGCATTGCAAAATTCACAAAAGAATCAAGGGATTGCTATATTTCGCTTCCTGTCTGCAAACTGATTCAAATTTTCTCCCCAGAAGCTGCAAATGTAGCTATAGTCTCTCTGTTCTGTTTTCTTTCTCCTCTCAGACTTCCCCCAAGCTTCCTTTCTCATTTCACTCCCTTGCCGAATTCCTAATCCTCAGTGATTCCCCCAAGCCTCCTTCTTTTGGTCTATGGCCTTCTCATGCCCTTCACTTTTGCTTTCCTTGTCCCTTCTGCCTATCATTTCTTTAGGACAGAAGTGGGAAACTTGCAAGCCTGTCAATGTTGTTGGACTCTTCTACTCCCATCAGTGCCAGCCAGCATGACCAATCACAAAGGATGATGGGATTTGTAATCCAGAAATATCTGCTTGCCATACCTTCCTATGGCTTTTAGGGTTCTGCCTTGACACCTCCATAACTTGTAAGATTTGGAGCAAAACTGAATTGCAAGGCGAGCGTTTCATCAGCCTGCTTGGCCAAATGTATACTGCACAAAAAAGACACCCAACTATCATGTGAAATGAAATAAGTGTGTGCTAGTGAGTTCCTTGCAAAAAGAGTAACATTCCCAACATGACCAAGAGAGAGATGGTTTGTTTGTTTTTCTTTCCCACAAGCTGAAATATGAATGAGTGTCCTCACAGATCAGTTGAGTCATACCGGCTTGATCACAATTTAAAATAAAAATATCAGAGCAATCTTCTGTCTGAAGGCAAAGAGAGCCACGAATTCTCTAGGAATGGGGTCTGCTGGAATTATAAGGAGTCAAAGGAGATTTTCTCCACGATCACTTCACCAGCAGGAATTGTGTAGGGGGAGAAACGGCACAACATAAACAGACTTCTTTTCTTGCAGACATTCTGTGAAACATGAGCATTCTTCCATACCAGAAGAAATGTGTATATAATTTAATTACTTGATAGGCTATCATGCATAATTGCTAATCAGGCTCAGACATTCTTGCAGAGTTACAAAGACAAGAGAAACATCCACTCGGGTCAAAGCTTGCAAGCATCAAGGGTCTGGTGCACACTGTTGCGTATGATCCCAAGATCGCAGTCTGTAACAAAGTGTGCATGTTGTTCCATTTATGGGCAAAATAAAGAGCTGGCCCTGCTTCTAGGGCTGGTTCCCATATTAGCCTTTTCAACACTTGGTTGAATATCAGTTTAAGGACTGAAGATGTCTTATATGAACAGCCCCAAAATAGCATTTCATGCCGCTGGGATCATACATGGGCACACTTTGATATTTAAATCTTAAAAAAAATAAAATAAAAGCATATTACCTAGAAATCCCACCTCTATATACTATGGAAAATGAAGTAACTAACAACACAAAATGCTTTCTTTGTTGTCAGAGCTTATTTGTGCCGCCTTTATATTACACGTATAACATAAACATAAATATGGATCATATTCAACAAGTGTGTGTGTGTGTGTGTGTGTGTGTGTGTGTGTGTGTTCCTCTGTAATACAGGAAATCTATCCCGCCCTGTGCAAGTTGAGCTTCAACTCCTCTCCATTTTATCACATATGCGCTTTGCCTTGTTGCAGGTGTTCACACACTATATTCAATGAGTATACAGTTTGTGTCCGAGGGTGCACAATAGCTGAGCTGTACAAACAAAAAAAAATTGTATGCTCTTTCACACAAGCACTCACACCTGTGTAGAGAGAGCTTGTACCTGTGCCAAGTGTGAACAAGTCTAAAATTACACATGTTCTTGGCCACCGCTACAGATCCCCTTCCCAGTAGTCAATACTGCAGCATTATTATTATTATTATTATTATTATTATTATTATTATTATTACATTTAAAAATGTCTACAGTAAATATATATTCAAACACATTCTTGAATAATAAATTTTCATGCAGGTTTTTAAATTTAAAAATCACAGAATAGCATGGAGACAGGACTGGACAGATTTATGAATAACGCCATGTGAATTGGATTTGGGGCCCATGGTAAACTGACTCGTGTATCCCTGGTCAATTGTCATTTCTTGGTGTCTGTGAGCCCCATCATGTCAGACTCGTTTCCTGTTGATATTCTGTACTTTCCACCTCTCTCCAGACTCAGGGAACCCCTGAAAACTTTAACCATCTTTGTGCGATGCTGATTGCAGAGATTCCCAAATGCACGGGCAGAAGATGAAGAAGCGGGTAGAATTTCTATAAAAATCAAAGTGGCCTAACTCTTATTTTATTGTTTTGTGGAGCGCTGCCTTTGGGACAGGAGGACAGCACTTCAGTACCTTTCCAACTATACCGAAAGATTACGACAAATTATCTGGAGAACAAGCCAAACGGGAAATGAAAATCCCTTGAAACACGAGCCCCACATCAACTGACAGTTGATAAGATCACAATATAAGCCGAGATAGAAAAAGGGGGGAAGGAATATCAAAAGTAGAACAAAGAAAGTAATGGAGAGGGTGGGGAGGTTGGTTAAAGCAGAAAAGGCTGGGCAAAAGCAGCATCTAATAGAAGCTCTTCTGTCCTCGGAGCCAGTGTATCGTTTACTGTAGCGGGACCAAGATATAATCCAAGCTAATTCACTTGAGCAGCAATATCTGACTGCTTGCAGATCCACCCATGCGCAGAATAGTACCGGGCAGAAAAGTGTAGGTGGAAGTGAAATGAGAATTCACATTTAGAAGTGTCCAAATTAGGATGTACTGAAGGACTGCAGCGGTATGGTACAAATTTGCTGACAATGTCTTCAAAGGACATTTTAATGGGGTTTGCATTCTCCGCAGGCATAACAACGTCACTTTCTACCTAGTGGAAATCCTACTCGTGATATTTCATCTGGTGGTTCTCCAGTCCCATGTTGTTGTCAGTAAACCCTTTGAAACCTGCCGAAGTTGTTTCTCCTCCATCAAACAAGCACTTAGAGACGGACATGTAACTGTAGGGTTGCTCAGGAGAGCTGGGCTTCAGGCGCTGCTCTTAAAAACACATACAAAATGTTACAAAGCAAAAATGTGTGCGTCTAGGTGCCAGGTTACAGAGCCCGGCTACAAGTTTATAGAGTCTTGACCTTTATGTTTCTCCTCCTGGTTAATTTTGATTTAGGCTGTAATCCTAAACATGCCGACTATAGAATAATCCCCACTGGAACTTCGCACGACTTGCTTCTGAGCGAAAACACATAGGATTTTACTGTTAGGCTGAATTAGATGATACACTGAGCATCAGATCTGGACATAATGTTGAATTCTCGGCGTGGGAGAAGTTATGGAAGAGAACGCTAATTTTTTTGGCTTGCTATTTGATTAAGGAGAATATATTAAAGATGGTTTCTTGGGGGTATCTGACAAACAGCAAACTCTCTAAAATGTATGAGAGGATCAAATCTGTGTTGGAATTGCCTAGAAGCCGAAGACTCTCTAGTATGTACCTAGATGGTGGCCATGCAAACATGCCATGAAATATTGGGAGATGGTGTATGAAGAATTTTTATAAAAAAACACAAACATTTAAACTCACATTTCAAAAGCAAACCCAGAAGTCTTCCTCCTGGCTATAATAGGAGAGGAGATACCAAAGAAAATACACAATTTGTTTTTGTATGCAACAGCAACCACAAGAATGGCTTATGCAAGAAGAAGAAGAAGAAGAAGAAGAAGAAGAAGAAGAAGAAGAAGAAGAAGAAGAAGAAGAAGAAGAAGAAGAAGAAGAGGAGGAGGAGGAGGAGGAGGAGGAGGAGGAGGAGGAGGAGGAGGAGGAGGAGGAGAAGGAGGAGTTTGGATTTGATATCCCGCTTTATCACTACCCGAAGGAGTCTCAAAGCGGCTAACAATCTCCTTTCCCTGTGACACCCTGTGAGGTAGGTGGGGCTGAGAGACTTCAGAGAAGTGTGACTAGCCCAAGGTCACCCAGCAGCTGCATGTGGAGGAGCGGAGACACAAACCTGGTTCCCCAGATTATGAGTCTACCGCTCTTAACCACTACACCACACTGACTCTCAGGAACTGGAAAGAAGAAGCCATTCCAACAAAAGACCAATGGTTGTAAAAACGAATAGAATTCGTAGAATTAGCGAGTATGACAGCTAAAATAAGGAATTAGGGTGAGAGGAAAACAAGAGGCAAGAAGAGGTACCCTGGAGAATATTTTAAAAGATATGGCATTAAGATTAGGAGTGAATCATTGAATAGCAGTTGACAAAATCAAGGAACTGAAAGGAGGAAAATAGGGTGGAGAAATTAATGGAGATGCAGCAAATTTAAGGGGTGTTTTTTTTTTTTAGAATGTCACTTATGGGTAGGTTGGGAAGTCTGCATGGAAATATTGTAAAATGGAAAATGTATGAGGTGTATAACGAAAACTGAAAAATGCATAAATAAAAATAAAATAAAATGGATAGCCTGAATTAGATGCAGACCAGAATAATAACAGTAAGTGGAGGGCAGCAAACAGGTTTGCAGCATATATATATATATATATTTCTGCTCTGCAATTTTTAAATCCAGATTAAACCATTGTTAGTTCTCCCTCATATTTAAGCTTAATAGATCTATTATAACTAAGGACCCACACAGAGAAGTATGGTGAAAAACATCCCTAGAAAACAGAGCTATTTGTGAATGGGTTAGAATCTCATGCAAGAACTGGATTTGGCAACTAACACCCGCTCTTCACTGTTACAATGTATTAGTGCACAGAGACCTAAAACCAAAAGTCAACCCAGTCTTGTATTTCATGTTCAAAGTGCTTTTCCCTACTGCTCATTCCAAGCGTCTGGTAAGCAGCAGGGACTCAGCGGCTGGGAGGTCAGGTTAGCACTACTACCCAACCAGGCCTTCCATTACTGCTGTAACTGCTAGTAATGGGACTGGTCATGTTGTGCGGATGCCTGATTATCTTCCAAAGCAACTACTCTATTCCAAACTTAAAAATGGAAAGCGTAATGCTAGTGGTCAACAAAAGAGGTTTAAAGACTGTCTCAAGGCAAATTTTAAAAAATGTAGTATAACACCAACAATTGGGAAACACTTGCCTGCGAGTGCTCCAATTGGAGAACAGCCTTTACCAAAGGTGTCATGGGCTTTGAAGACACTCGAACTCAGGGCGCAAGGGAGAAATGTGCGAAGAGGAAGGCACACTTGGCAAATCCACACCGTGATCAACTCCTGCCCAGAAACCAATGTCCCCACTGTGGAAGGACGTGTGGATCCAGAATTGGCCTCCACAGTCATTTACAGACTCATTGTTTATGGAAGACAATCTTACTTGGCTACAAGTGATCACCAAAGAAGAAGTAGTAGTAAGTAAGGGAGTAGTAGTAAGGGAGAAGGACTGTCGCTCAGTGGTGGAGAATGTGTGCTTTGCATGCCAAAGGTCCCAGGTTCAATCTCTGGCATCTTCAGGTCAAGTGAAAAAATTATGCAAAACTATTATCGGCCAATGTGGACAGTTTTGAGACTGATGGACCATTGATGCTAGGCTCTATAATGCAGCTCCTTATGTTTCCTATGTGTTTAAAGAAGGGAGGCTGTTCACCCCCTTGGCTGCCACTCAGCATCAGCCAAGTGCTAGCTGCTCATCCCATCTCACCGAATGCATCACCCACTGTGCTGAAAGGCCAACAGTCCCATATTACACACGTTTCTTCAGAAGTAACTCACATTGCGTTCGCTGAGATTTACTCCAAAATAAGTGCATGCCAACTTGCAGCATTTAAGGCTGAATCTGGAGACCAGGGGAGCTTTCTGAAGTGTTGCAAAGGTAACCAACGGATTTCTCTGTGGACGCGAGGTGCTGTGGAACAATTGCTGTGACGCTTCTTCAGCTGAAGGCATCGGTTACACTTCTCCTTAAGTCACTAGGCAGCCTATTTTATTTTTTATTTTTGAAAAATGAAGCATAAGTCACGGTACTTCTGCAATGAAAGACTCCCTTGTTTTGTGAGCATTTGATCTGTTGGGCTTAACAAACTCTGCATGTGGGGCATAGCACGGCACTTTTGTTCCACCTGATTGAAGTTGTATGCTAGTTTTTTTCATTTCGTACAATAGATATTAGTATTTATTTTCATGGGCTGTCTGTACCAACCGTACTGCACTCAAGTTAAATGTACTTTAAACACCGATTACCTGCAACCCATGTTTAATCTTAACCATGGGTTATGGATATTTCACCCCACGGGTATTTTTCTGTAATCGCAGTGTGTGAGTCACATGACCTATCAGGAGCACAGATATGAGCTACTGTAATTTGGGGCATGCTTTGCAACAATGGCATAGAATAGTAAGCTTGCAAGAGCTAAATGTTCTCTGTTTTCCAGAAGGCTCTTATTTGGTGACATTTCTCAATGCATTGCTATTTTTTACAATCACATAGCAACAAAAAAAACCAACAACAACAAGGGACAAAGTTTGGTGACACTCATTCAAGGCAAGGTCTACCTGTTTAAATGTTAAATGGACTCAAGACTGAAATGTGCTTTTGAAATATCCATTTAAAACTTCGGAACAATCAGTAGAGACAAAGGATACATAGCATGCCTGGAACACAACGATCCTCTCATTTGTGGTTAGCCCTTTGCTTTTTAAAGCTTCAAAGGAAATGACAAGGCAAGTGGGCACAACAATGTACTTGACCTTCCTGAACTGTACCTCCTACGGGCATCCACAGTCATCAAATCTTCAGACTTTCTTCTGGTGCTTTTCCTCCCTCAAACTCCATGCACAATAAGGCACCATTTTATCACATCAGTCTTTCACACCAAGGTGGTACTTCTCGAACATATCAGCCCATTGGAAAACATGTCAATGAAAGCTGGCTCAATAACTTTGAAGCTTCCTCCCTCTGAAGATTTGCCAAAGAATGAGTGACTGTACACATTTTAATGGCACTTGGCTGGCTTTTATTGTCCAGAACTATGCTTTTACGGCTAGCAAGGTGATGAGTGGAAATTTAAGCAACATTAGGAGAAAATTCCAAATTGTTGGAGCTTTCTAATTCTACATTAGGAGGGACCTGTGGAGCTGTAAGTGGATACGGGGCTACCTGGGACTTCGCAGTGGAAGTTTCCTTGGAGGAACTTCCTGCTGTACCGGGATATCTTCAAATGGCAAGATAACTCAGAGAAACACCGAAGCACAAATGTGCTTATTAAGGTCTCTAAGCAGAAGTTGGAGCTTCAAAAGTAGTGTTATGAAGTGGTGTACCATCCTACTGAATACACCTGATTACCACTAGCATGATGCTCCGTCTACTAACTTTACGCAGTACTTCACTGTTATGTCCCTGACTTGGCTTAGCTTCCTCCACTCAGGTGCCACTTTCCAAGAGGAAGTAAGGCTCCACCCACTTCCTGCTAGGGGTTGGCAACTCGTGGGACATGCTGTAATCCCATGCAGGTTGGCAAGGAGGAGAAACAGGCACAAAGACAGAGAGATGCCCCTCCATACATTGGCAATATCCACCACTGACTCCGGAGACGCATCTAGATTGTTAAAGAAAAAGCGTTTCACATGTGCTGTGTATGCGATATAACACTGTGACACCAGATGGCGCTGTGGAGTCCCACCTTTCCCGACCGGATTTCCCTGTATGTGTTTACATTGCACTTAACTGAAATGCTTCTTTGATGTGACTAGATCCAGCTCAGCTCCACCTATCCCTAGAGGAAAGCAGTGCTCGAAAAAGAAAAAGGTCCCCACCCCAATATAAGCAGCTATTTAGCAGCCAGCTTGCCATTTAGGAGGCAATTGTTTTCCATATGGGGCTCAGGATAACACAGAACTGCCTTTTGGAACTGCCGACAGCAAAAGAGTAGAGCCCACTGTGAGTTCCTGTTTTGCTCCTACTCTAGAGCAGCTGCCTATGAGCGGCTCCCCCCCCCCTTCCAGACTGTTGGGCCAGTTTAGCACTTCCTGAGCCCTGAAGAATGATTATTGCCTCTTCGTAGTAGTATGTCTTGCAACATTCTGTGAATTTACAGTGGTGAAATAATGCCAATTTATTTCAGCTGAAATCTGGGTGTAGATTCGAGCCGTTTTATACAGATATAAAATGAAAATTATTCAAGGCGAAGACAGGTTTATGAAGGCCTGAGAGCAGCCTCTGAATTGGGCCCTCTAAGTCTTTATCTCTGACGATGTGCCGTCCCTGTTAGCTTCTGACAGAATGAAGATTCAGAGCGCTAATATGCAATAACTGTATCTCAATCTGTTGTAGGTAGTGCAAGGCCGTTCTGCATAAATGGTATGCATTGCCTCTTGTCTTAATCCTTAAAAAAAACTCCCAAATATCTCGTGTGCTGGCATAGGTTAAGGTTTAATGCACCCTCCTGCCATAAACACCTAGCTCAAGACTAACAAATAAGGGGATATTGGTTTAAGCCCCTTTGTGAAAACCAAACAAGTTTTCAACAGCTCTTCGTATATTTATGGTCCAACGTGAATCTTTCCTTAGGTTTTTTTCCTCCTGTTCTAAACCATTAGCAGCTAATGTTCATCATTTCACTGCCTTTACTCACTTTCTTTCCTCCCTCTTGTCTTTTCCCATGTGTTTCCCTTTGCCCACCTCCCACTCTGCAGTACCAGCTCGAGAAAAAATCGCCTTGGAGAGCCATGCTGTTGCGATGGCACAAGTGGCTTGTCTTCTGCACAATCCTGGCTGCAATGATCAGTATTCCACTTCTGGTCTATCAAATGATGATTGCTTTTAAGGATCCTCCTCCCAGTCTTGTTTTCCACATCGCGTCTGTCTGCTTTGGAGCGCTCACAGAGATACTTCTGACCAAGTGAGTGAAAACAAGAGTCTGAATTTCCTCCTGCCGCTTTCCCTCATGCAAACTAGCAGAGCTGGCTCTTGCGCTTTTTCAGACTCGGTGGCATTTAGAACGTCCCTGCAGAGATGCAGCCATTAGATTAAATCACAGGTCTCTTCACCCTCATGTTTCAAAGCACCATTAAGGTTGCACGCCTGTGCTTGTCTCGTGTTTGTTTGCTTGTTATGCAAACCAAGCACTCAACTCCCCACCCGAGATCTCAAATTGGGTCCACCCAGCAAAGTCGAAAGAATAATATTTCAGGGTTGTCTAACTGTTAAGGAGTTTTGGTTATTGTTGTTAATGGTTTCATTATAAGGAAGGAATTAAAAATCCCTCCCAGTCAGGACTTAGAATTTCAGAGTCATCCTTTAATGCCTTTGAGTCACTGTGAAACTAATTCAGTTGCACAGTGAAGCACCATTCCATGGCATGCAAAACACAGATATGACAAGAGCGGAAATTGCAAAGTTGAATTGACACGAAATTAGTTTGCAGTGTCTAAACTTTTCCGTTATATGCTCTTCAGCTTGAACAGAACAGGGGCCTATATTTCTAAAGCACAGCAAGTACTGCTGCTTATATGCCTAATTACAAGGCCAGTCCTTCCATTAGACAGAGTGTGGCATCTGCCTCTGACAGCAAATGCAGAATGTCATGAAAGGATAGCCAAAAAAAATTTATTTATGTATTATTATTATAATGATAAAGGTAGAAGATAAAGGACCCCTGGACGGTTAAGTCTAGTCAAAGGCAACTATGGGTTGCAGCAGCGCTCATCTCGCTTTTCAGGCCGAGGGAGCCGACCTTTGTCAACAGACAGCTTTCCGGGTCATGTGGTCAGCATGACTAAACCGCTTCTGATGCAATGGGACACTGAAGAGTGCCAGAGCTCATGGAAACGCCATTTACATTCATTCATTCATTCATTCATTCATTCATTCAGGCAACAGTATTTACCGCTAGGCACATGGAGGAAACACTTGTGAGGTTCTTCTTTTATTTGATTGCCTATGGTGCCAAAAATTACTTGCATGTGCACCTTGACTTAGCGAGGTGAGAGAAATACTATTTGCTGCCCTCTCTCAGGCAGCAAAATGTCTTGCCCCTGCCTAATCATTAATATTGTTAGCCTCCCTATTTATGGATGGTATCCAGCTAAGTCATACCTGGAATACACCCGCACCCGTTGAAATTAATGGACTTGTTAAGTTTATTGCATCCGCGGATTTTAATGGCCTGAGCCGAGTATGATTTAGTTGAATATTAACCGGAGAGTTTTATCCCTCTATTTGGAACTGATTCCCACTTTAGATGTGACGACATCATTAACAAGCCATTTTCTCATGTCATTTTCATGTGGTGAGTATGCCTTATGAATGCATCTCCTTTTGGAGATGGCTGACATTTCCTGTGCCAGGTGGAAAGCCTAGAGAATTAATAGGCTCCCTGATTTGGTAGATATTGGCTGTCATCACGTGGGGAGTGTATTCAGAAGACATAATCACTGGATGGTTTCGCCAAGTCAAAGCAGCTCAGTATGAAAATTGAACCCTTTATCTTCCATTAGAGGGGCAATATGCTTCCAATGGGACTGAAATCCTCAGAGACGGGAAAAAATGATATTGCCAAAGCACCAAAATTAAACAGGACTTCAGCATTTCAGTGATAAGGCTGCTTCTCTCTAGGGGCTATTTCAGTAGTGACACCAAGAATGCCTTTTAGCCTGTAAAATCTTGTGTATGAATGTTTAAATAGGATGTGGAGAATGGGAGGAAATTTGTTAAACCAAATACAGCCTTTTTGTTCCATTTTCACACACAGGAAATGCAAAACCCAGTTTAATTAGCACCAGTGAAAATGATTCTTATTAAACTAGATTTCCCTTGTTCATGATTTCCCTTTGTCTTACAGCTTTTCCTTATATAAAAAAACTAACCCTATGGTTCTGCCTAGTCCAATTACAAACACATTTGTATTTCTGTGTGTTGCGTTTTGTGCTAGTTTCATTGGCTGTGTGAAATCCAGAACTTGCTTGCTTGGTTTTTTTTTTTTTTACTTTAGGTCACTATGAAAGTCTAACAGATGATTTAGTGTATTATTAGTTTTGGCTATCAAAACAGATCGTGGAAAAAACAGGCTAGGTCATTCTGAAATGGCATTTCCATGCAATGGAATATACTTGATTCTGTCAGCTGCCAGATGTGTTGACTTTATTCAGCAACAAATTCCCATCAATTGCACATATCTTGTCAAATGTGTGTGTACCAGCCAATGCTCTGTTGTACGTATAAATGAAAACAGACACATGCACAGAGGCAGGGCCAGCCCTGCGATGAGGCGGAGTGATGCAGCTGCTTCAGGTGGCAGATACTGAGGGGCAAGGAGTGGCCATGTGCCCCCTATGCTAGTCTACTTCCCTCAAGCACAGTAGAGGATGTACTATCTTTTCACCTGTACTGGAGTAAGATTCAACTACCAGTCCTGTTGGCTTCTTGTATGTGTCTTGGGGAAGGATATCCTCTTGTCCTTTGCCTTAGGCAGCAAAATGTCTTGAGCCAGCCCTGCAGCACATTCAACTTACAGAGACACAGACACCATTTAAGAAAACCATCGTACGTTAAACAGGTGTAATTGGTTACAGAGTAGAGAAGTGTTTTCCACCTTGGTGCACAGCAGTTCATGGAACTGGGCACAACTTACATTAGGCGAGAGCTAGAGGTCTTGTTTTTCTGTGGTACAGCTATGGCAAGTTTCCGTCCTGTATCCTTCTGATTTCCATCTATATAACACAGGCATAACTTCTAGTCAAAACTATTACAAGGAATCAGGAATTTAAGTTCATGGGCACCGTCCCTCAGTTTCTTTAAAGTGTTCTCCTTGCAACTTTTCCTTATGCCTCAGGAGTGAAATGTATCCATGTTAGTTTCACTTTATCTCAAATCAACATGCCCCACACTGACACGATTATCTCGAAGCTGTGATGGTCACCATTAAAATGTTGACATTTACTGTTTGAAACTAATTTGCGTTACTGTGAAATTGCAGGTATGCCCTGTAAATAAGTGTCACTAACATGAATTATCTTCAGACACTTAATGTCAGCATTTTAATGCCGGCCACACTCTGTTGTAGGTGGCTGTAATTTGGGAGCTCGGGATCTGGAGAAGCAGTAGGGTCAGGCTTTAATGAAGTGTCTGAGCAAATGAAGAACAGGGGAAAGTCAAGCACAGAATAAGAAGTGGGGAACTCTGGGAACGAACCTTCGGAAGTTTAGATATATATTTGAAATGCTGCTTTTGCTCTGCACAAAAGCACCAAAGTGCTAATGATATTTAATTCTCCTTAACTTCTAACCTTTTAAATCTGTTCCACTGCTGGCTCTGTACTGTAAAATGGTTCAATAATTCCAGGGTTGCCATCTGTCAAAAAAAGTAAAAACCAGGACACCCCAAAAGTTGTCGAGCCCTAAATAATTCTATACATCTGAATAACAATAATGTAAATTGGACTGTTTTGTATTACTGCATATTGGCTGTGTTCTCACATATAATACCAAATCATGTTTAGCATTACAGTGGTACCTTGTTTCTTGAACAGCTTAGTTGTTGAACAAATTGGCTCCCGAACGCCGCAAACCCAGAAGTAAGTGATCAGGTTTGCAAACGTTTTTCGGAAGCCAAACGTCTGACACGGCTTCCGATTGAGTACAGGTAGCTTCTGCAGCCAATGGGAAGCTACACCTTGGTTTTTGAACAGTTGAGCAGACTCCCGGAATGGATTAAGTTCAAGAACCAAGGTACCACTGTCTGAGGATGAACCCCCAGTGAGCCCCCCCTCCTCCTTCAGTGCTGCCATAAGTTTGGAAGCTGTTGCTTTCATCTTAGACTAAATTGCTATGACATCCAAATCTAGGTAAACTCTGGTTACCCAGCCTTTACTACCATTAGTAAAGACAAACCAGTTTTAAACAATTGTTCCTGAAGCTGGCTTCTTTACACTAACCATAGTTAAGATTTACCACAGTTTTAGGATAATTTATGGTTAATCGTACACCTGTGGCAGCTTCCAAATTCTTCCAACAGAGGAGGGAGGAATGTGTGAACCTGAGATTCACGGTGGCTCATCTTCCTAACACCATACCATGGTTTAGTGTTACACTGAGTCATTCTAGAGTGTCTGACTGTGTGTGTGTGTATTCAATTAGGACTTTCAGTGCTTGACGAGCATCTGCATTAACTATGAACTACAAAATGGAAGGAAGGAAGGGGGTGGGATAATTAAAGGCAGCAGAAAATCACAGAAGAAACCGTCATGAAACAATTAGGCCAAAGTATCACTGGCCTATTTCTTTCCCCTTTTCCAGTTGTTTGGGGGGGTGTCCTTCCCCCCCCCCACTTCTCTATAAAATACCAATTGGAAAATTGCCTGGGGGCTCCTAAATCATTAGTAAATTAAGAATCTGTTTTTAATAGCGTTGAACTTGTAAATAATGCATTAATTGACTAGCCTGAAAGTTAGGTTGAGCGGTAGGAGCTCTGGCTGTAAATGCATAGTGAAAGAATTGTGCAGCGTGAGGAAGCTGCACAATGAACGGAACAAATTAAATATGACAGTTGATATTTGCGAAAATGGTGAGATAATTGGAGGACACCTGCAGCTGTTTTCCAACCAAAACAACAGAAGCTGAATATGTATCCCATAGAAGTATGTCACATTTTTATTTGGGCACGGTTCTTTTTTGTCCTCCTTGGGGTTTTCTGCTGCGAATTGTGTTTGTTTGCGCCTTATTTTTTTTTGTCAGGTCATATGTCTAAACAAGCAACAAGTGCCTCTTCGCCTGATTCTGCAGTTTATTGGTTCTGTCACTGTTACATCTTGCTGTGTAAAAAATAAGAGCATGAATCTTATTTACTAAGAGCTGGGAGTTCCTGCAGACGATGACTGGGGCAACACACAGGAGAAGCCTTGAATCCTTCAAAACATTTATCTGTGAGCTTCTTACATGTATTGGTTTGGGGCTAATTTCTCAATATCTCAAATATCTAAGGAACGTGGCTCAATAGACCAATGAGAAGCATTCTGTGTTTAGATCTGGACTGAAGTTTTGTCCAGCCAAAGGTGCTTGGGGACTAAATACACATTCTGTTAATGATACAATTTGAATGGCATTGCCATTCAAATGGTGTGCATGTTCCACAATAAGTAAAGGTAAAGGGACCCCTGACCATTAGGTCCAGTCGTGACCGACTCTGGGGTTGCGCGCTCTGTTGTTGTTGTTTAGTCGTTTAGTCGTGTCCGACTCTTCGTGACCCCATGGACCATAGCACGCCAGGCACTCCTGTCTTCCACTGCCTCCCGCAGTTTGGTCAAACTCATGTTCGTAGCTTCGAGAACACTGTCCAACCATCTTGTCCTCTGTCGTCCCCTTCTCCTAGTGCCCTCAATCTTTCCCAACATCAGGGTCTTTTCCAAGGATTCTTCTCTTCTCATGAGGTGGCCAAAGTATTGGAGCCTCAGCTTCACGATCTGTCCTTCCAGGGAGCACTCAGGGCTGATTTCCTTAATAATGGATAGGTTTGATCTTCTTGCAGTCCATGGGACTCTCAAGAGTCTCCTCCAGCACCATAATTCAAAAGCATCAATTCTTCGGCGATCAGCCTTCTTTATGGTCCAGCTCTCACTTCCATACATAACTACTGGGAAAACCATAGCTTTAACTATACGGACCTTTGTTGGCAAGGTGATGTCTCTGCTTTTTAAGATGCTGTCTAGGTTTGTCATTGCTTTTCTCCCAAGAAGCAGGCGTCTTTTAATTTCGTGACTGCTGTCACCATCTGCAGTGATCAAGGAGCCCAAGAAAGTAAAATCTCTCACTGCCTCCATTTCTTCCCCTTCTATTTGCCAGGAGGTGATGGGACCAGTGGCCATGATCTTGGTTTTTTTGATGTTGAGCTTCAGACCATATTTTGCGCTCTCCTCTTTCACCCTCATTAAAAGGTTCTTTAATTCCTCCTTGCTTTCTGCCATCAAGGTTGTGTCATCTGCATATCTGAGGTTGTTGATATTTCTTCCAGCAATCTTAATTCCGGCTTGGGATTCATCTAGTCCAGCCTTTCGCATGATGAATTCTGCATATAAGTTAAATAAGCAGGGAGACAATATACAACCTTGTCGTACTCCTTTCCCAATTTTGAACCAATCAGTTGTTCCATATCCAGTTCTAACTGTAGCTTCTTGTCCCACATAGAGATTTCTCAGGAGACAGATGAGGTGATCAGGCACTCCCATTTCTTTAAGAACTTGCCATAGTTTGCTGTGGTCGACACAGTCAAAGGCTTTTGCATAGTCAATGAAGCAGAAGTAGACGTTTTTCTGGAACTCTCTAGCTTTCTCCATAATCCAGCGCATGTTTGCTATTTGGTCTCTGGTTCCTCTGCCCTTTCGAAATCCAGCTTGCACTTCTGGGAGTTCTTGGTCCACATACTGCCTAAGCCTGCCTTGTAGAATTTTAAGCATAACCTTGCTAGCGTGTGAAATGAGCGCAATTGTGCGGTAGTTGCAGCATTCTTTGGCACTGCCCTTCTTTGGAATTGGGATGTAGACTGATCTTCTCCAATCCTCTGGCCATTGCTGAGTTTTCCAAACTTGCTGGCATATTGGGTGTAGCACCTTAACAGCATCATCTTTTAAAATTTTAAACAGTTCAGCTGGAATATCATCACTTCCACTGGCCTTGTTATTAGCAGTGCTTTCTAAGGCCCATTTGACTTCACTCTCCAAGATGTCTGGCTCAAGGTCAGCAACCACACTACCTGAGGTGTACGAGACCTCCATATCTTTCTGGTATAGGGTTGGGCGCTCATCTCGCATTATTGGCCGAGGGAGCCGGCGTATAGCTTCCAGGTCATGTGGCCAGCATGACAAAGCCACTTCTGGCAAACCAGAATATGTGATAGATTATTCAGGGCAGGGCTTACCTGCGCCCCCTATATTTTAGTCAAGTTGGCACCCCTGCCAGCTGCAATCTTCGTAAAATCTATCCTAACTCCAGTGCAACTATCAGCATTAGGGCAGGGTGGGAGAGAGAACTATCCAGTTGGCTCAAACGCCAAGTTTTTGTTCTAATACTGATTGTCCCACGGGGAAAGATTTTTTACCGAGATCACATTTTTAGGAAGGCCTGCAGAATGCTCTTTTCTGAAACCCTGGAGAGCTGATGGACATGAGTGAGATGGACCAGAGGTCTGACTCAAGAATCTTTACCACTCTTTTGGCCTGTAGGAACAGCACTGTCTTACCTTACACAGTTCTATACATATATTTGTAAATCACTTGCCAAAGGAGACCTTCAGTTTTGTGATTTCGTACATCAAGTGGTTCCACCTTCAAAGTCTTCCCCTCATTTCAAAACTAATGTGATTTCAATGAGAGCGCATCAGAGCACACAGAGACCATTGGATCACACTCTGCAAGTCTTGTGGAAATACTGGATAGAAATGGGAAAGGACAATGTTAGGAATATGCTCATTGATGCAATCTGATGCGCATCTTTGAAAGACTGCATGTAAAAGGCAGAGTTAACTGATTGCATTGTGCCAATCATAACAACATTTAAACAGGGGTCAGCAAACTTTTTCAGCAGGGGGCCGGTCCACTGTTCCTCAGACCTTGTGGGGGGCCAGACTCTATTTTGGAAAGAAAGAAAAAATGAACGAATTCCTATGCCCCATAAATAACCCAGAGATGTATTATAAATAAAAGGACACATTCTACTCATGTAAAAACATGCTGATTCCCGGACCGTCCACGGGCCGGATTTAGAAGGCGATTGGGCCGGATCTGGCCCCTGGCCCTTAGTTTGCCTACCCATGATTTAACACATTGCTATGTTTTTAAACCCCTGTCTACCAAACCATGGCCAAAGATAGCCTCACAGGTTTTGCCCCATATTAAACAAACTGCTGGTGATAGCGAACTGGTATTTTCTTTTAATTAACCACTACTACTACAACCCAGGTGGTGCTGTGGGTTAAACCACTGAGCCTAGAGCTTGCTGATCAGAAGGTTGGTGGTTCGAATCCCTGTGACGGGGTAAGCTCCCGTTGCTCGGTCCCTGCTCCTGCCAACCTAGCAGTTCGAAAGCACATCAAAATGCAAGTACAGTGGTACCTCGGTTTATGAACACAATTGGTTCCCGAAGTCTGTTCATAAACTGAAGCGTTCATAAACTGAAGCGAACTTTCCCATTGAAAGTAATGGAAAGTGGATTAATCCGTTCCAGACGGGTCCGCGGAGTACTTAAACTGAAGCGTTCATAAACTGAAACATGGGTGTAATTGGTTCCGGAAGTCTGTTCATAAACTGAAGCGTTCATAAACTGAAGCAAACTTTCCCATTAAAAGTAATGGAAAGTGAATTAATCCGTTCCAGATGGGTCCGCGGCGTTCATAAACCGAAAATTCATAAACCGAGGTGTTCATAAACCGAGGTTCCACTGTAGATAAATAGGAACCGCTACAGCGGGAAGGTAAACGGCGTTTCCGTGTGCTGCTCTGGTTCGCCAGAGGTGGCTTTGTCATGCTGGCCACATGACCTGGAAGCTATACGCCAGCTCCCTCGGCCAATAATGTGAGATGAGCGTGCAACCCCAGTCGGTCACAACTGGACCTAATGGTCAGGGGTCCCTTTACCTTTACCTTTACTACAACTATTATTGGTTCTCAACAGAAATATTTTGCAGGGTAACAAATTGGCACACAAGAAAATGAATGAGTGAAGGCTTGTATGTGAAGTGTCTTTGCAGAGTTTGGCATATCTAGCACAGGTGTACAGTAACTTACGTGGAGCGGGTGACGCTGTGGTCTAAATCACTGAGCCTCTTGGGCTTGCTGATCAGAAGGTTGATGGTTCAAATCCACGCGGCGGGATAAGTTCCCATTGCTCTGTCCCAGCTCCTGCCAACCTAGCAGTTCGAAAGCACGCCAGTGCAAGTAGATAAATAGGTACTGCTGTGGCGTGAAGGTAAATGGCGTTTCTGTGCGCTCTAGTTTCCATCACGGTGTTCCGTTGCGCCAGAAGCAGTTTAGTCATGCTGGTCACATGACCCAGAAAGCTGTCTTTGGACAAACGCTGGCTCCCTCAGCCTGAAAGTGAGATGAGTGCCACAACCCCATAATCGCCTTTGACTGGACTTAACCGTCCAGGGGTCCTTTACCTTTTAAAACTTTTTTTAACAGTAACTTATCAAAAGGTGCTGGGAGATCCTTTCTGAGTCAATACAGTGGTACCTCGCTTTAAGTACACAATTGGTTCTGGAAGTCTGTACTTAACCTGAAGCGTACTTAACCTGAAGCAAACTTTCCCATTGAAAGTAATGGAAAGTGGATTAATCCGTTCCAGACAGTCCGCAGAGTACTTAAACTGAAGCGTACTTAACCGGAAGCGAACTTTCCCATTGAAAGTAAGGGGAAGTGGATTAATCTGTTCCAGGTGGGTCCACAGAGTACTTAAACTGAAAGTACTCAAACCAAAGCGTACTTAAACCAAGGTATGACTGTATCTAGTTTTCATTGGGCTTCCACTACTTCAGGAAATTTGATCTGGCTTTGTTTTTGCATCAGAACTGGGAGATGCAGAGAAAAGCTTTATTTAAGCATTCTCTATGTATGTAGGCAACAAATCAAGCCTTCGATACACCCTTCTCAGTCACCAAAAATGAAGGAATACGGGGGAAGACTTAAAAGTAAACTGTAAAATAAAAAAGGTCTGGACACTGGCTGAGCAGGTGTTAACAAGAAGCATGAAGCATTTAAAACAAACGAGGCTTTTGAAGCAATTACACTTCTATTGCTACTTGATGTATTTATCTTGATTAGTCTGGCATCAAGGAAGTACCGAGAGCAACTCTGATGACAGACTGTACCATACCTGACACTGCAAATATGATATCATGGAGACAGACTGTAAGCATTGCATGCTGGCTGGCAAAATTATTAAGAGTTTTTTCTTTTTTTCCCTTTTTGTAGAATATGCATTTCTTCTTCTGAGATGAAAATGCAGGAAATGTTATGTGTATTAAAATTCTTTATCCCATATGGAAAGACTTCCAAAGCTTGTTTTGTTTGCGGAGGCCAGCACAGTTGTAATGTGTTATATAAAATAGCTCATGCGTCTTACCACTTCAAAACAGAAAATTAACACCTAAGAATATTTTTACTTGATGGATTAAGCTGAATGATCAGCAGTTAATAAAACCATATGATATTACGGCTGTACCTCTGTTTACGTATCCCTCTGGATACGTACTCTTTGGGTTATGGTCACAGCAAACCTGGAAATGTATACTTCCGGGTTTCACCACACGCACATGCGCAGAAGTGCTCAATAGTGCTGCGTGAATTTCTGTAATTTTCAGGGTGCGAAGGGACCCCAGGAACGAATTAAGTTTGTATCCAGAGGATCCACTGTATGCATGTTCATAGTGTTTTGATACAACTGAAATCATACGCAGGTACCACTGTGGAGTGAAGGTAACTGAAACAGACAAAGGGTCATGACAAAGTTTTTCCCCAATGACTTTTGGTCAGCCTTTTGTTTCAGTCCCAAAATCTGATTCCCTTGACTTCAGTAGCAAAGAAGTGAAACCATCTTCTCTTCTATCTTCACTTGAGGCATTTCTGTAGTTAAGTAATTCTCAAATGGTTGGTCAAGGCTAGGGACAGTTGGATCCATCTATTTCCAGTCACATCAGTTTTATGTGTGTCCAGGCATGCCAACTAAGAGGTCTGGGAATGGGCCTCCCCCCAAAAAATTCAGTGAAAGGGTCAGGCCGCCTCAAAATTCTGCTGTGGCCATGCACACAAACCACCATAAATGCAGGAGCAAGACAGTGTGTGCGTGTCTTTGTTTTGTCCCAATCCCCCTTTAATCTGTGAGTATTTTTCTTTTTTACTCCTCACCCCAAAATGTATTTAAATCTACAGTGGTACCCTGGAAGTTGAACGGAATCCATTCCGGAAGTCCGTTTGACTTCCAAAACGTTCAGAAACCAAGGTGTGCCTTCTGATTGACTGCAGAAAGCTCCTGCAGCCAATCGGAAGCCGTGTCGGATGTTCGGGTTCTAAAGAACGTTCGCAAACCGGAACACTCACTTCCGGTTTTGTGGTGTTCGGGAGCCAAAACGTTAGACCCTCAAGGTATTCAAGGTACGACTGTATATCTTATTACATTTTTTTATCACAAGTTAAGTTCTCAACATATGCATTTTTAAAGATAAAATATGCCTTTTGTTACTCTTTTTTTTTTTGAGCCAAGAATGCTAGTGTAGGTTTTGGAGTAGTGTGGCACCCAAAGGATAACCATGTTCTGATCTGCACCTTAGTCCAGGAGGTTCAAGATCAGATCTGTTCATGTTGCAATTCACACAAATCAAATTCCTCAAGCATCCTTAAGTCAAGGCTCTCCATTGGGGCAGGGGAAGCTTGGGGAATGGCTCACAGTGGGTGCTGAAAACAGGGCAACAGAAAGAACTAAAGAGAGTTCAAATCTGTGCTTAACAGGTTAGGAGTAACAGGTGGGTTCCAAATTGGGGGGGGGGTCCATTGGTTGAAACTCATTAGTTAAAAGTTGCTGAACTACTGCTCAGCAAAGTTGTATTGTTAATTCTTGCAACTTAATTAAAGGATGGGAGGTATTGAATCTTCAACAAAGGCATCCTTCTTTGCCGGCTGTCAATTAAACGTTGGAATGAAGTCATTGTGAATAAAAACAAACAAAATAGTCTAACCAGATATCCCTTATCCTCTCGGATATTCAATGCTCTCATAATCCTGCCTCGTATAATAATAGTGTTATGTATTCAGAGATACTGACTTATTTCAGAGAAATAAAACCATCTTTTTGCAGATAATCTTAACTAGTGATGAAAGAGGAATCGGTTTTTAATGGATTTATGCACAGATTTTGGCAGTTCTGCCCCAATTGAGCCTTGTCTGCATCGGATGGCCTCTTGCATTGAGTGCCCACTTATGGCTGAGTTGCTTGTGGGGGGAAAAGTCCAACTAATTAAATGCAATAATTAAGTGTATTATACATTAAACACATATTAAAAAGAGACAGGTCCCATACTGTACTATATTTCTGATGTAGAAGTATATTAATTACTGCAATCTGGTCCTCATATCACTCCCGGAACTGTGAATCCGGTCAGTTCCTTTAAAAACATGAACTTAACTAAATTTGCAACCATTCCTATTCATTCTCCAGCTTCTCCAGGGCACATTTTCCCAAAGGATACCACTACCTTCTCGCAAGCTACTTACTTTTTGGTTACTTTGGACAGATTGGCATGAATGGAAGAGCAACACTGAAATAAAAGTATGTCTAATAAAAGGCTTTCGTTTTATTTTTAATACAGGTTTTAAGTTCATAGCTTAAGGTGGCAGTACTATGCATATCTACCTGGAAGTAAGTTCCATTAAACATAGTGTAACTTAGTTCTGCGTAATCATGTATAGGTTTTCAGGCTAAGATGCTTATCTACAATTTTTTTAAAAAAGCAATATCAGAACAGAAGGAAGATGTGCTGGCTTAGTTAAAGTGCAACTGGCATTATTTAATTAAAATATATTCTGCAGCTGTTATGGAGAATTCCAGCCAGTTTCAGCTTAAAATAACTGCCCCTCTACTGAGTGCGATTCGATATCATTAAACCGTGTCACTCAAA
Source organism: Zootoca vivipara (assembly GCF_963506605.1). Classification (NCBI taxonomy): domain Eukaryota; kingdom Metazoa; phylum Chordata; class Lepidosauria; order Squamata; family Lacertidae; genus Zootoca; species Zootoca vivipara. The sequence continues at coordinate 25,674,497 of NC_083282.1, forward strand.
GTTGTATGCACATGTGTGTTTTTGTGCTGGAGCCTGGTTAGAAATATGGGGTTAAAGTATCCTGCATGAGAGCACATAGCTGCCAAGTGCCCCGTATTCCCCGGGAAACCCCCGTTTTTCCTTACCATTTCCCGGCGGTCTCCCGTTTGAGCTCCTCTCCCGTAAATCTCCCTTAAATCCACTCCTGCCAGCAGCCATTTTTCTGGTGCCAGTTTGCCCATCTATGGGCACCAGAAAATGGCCACCGCTGGTGCCGGAAATAGCTTCTAAGCATGCTCGGCGGCCATCTTAGGGGTGGCCACATGGCGGCGGCCACCCCCAAGATGGCCGCCGGACAACTTCCGGTGCAACTTCCGGTGCCGCTGCTGCTGCTGCTCCCGCTCCCATATTTTTCTGCGGGAGACTTGGCAGGTATGATGAGAGCAATACAACTTTCATTTCCTTATGGAGATTGCATGGCTCCTGGCAAAATGAGCAGCTCAACACCTTCTGATCTTCTTCTCAAGGACCAACCAATAGAAGTATGATTCCACCATCCTGTGAATTTCCCAGCTCCTCCTTCACGTCAGTAACTCATAATGACATCCTAACATGCCAGAAAGAGAAGCTGCGAGTGATTCTAGATAAGAATGTACGATGAGTCCTGCTGGATCAGGCTAAAGGTCTATCTATCCTGCTTTCACAGTGGCCAACCAGATGGCACACACTTTTTATGGCAACTCACCATGAGAACAAATCCATAGCACAGATAGGTCCCAGGTTCTGTCCTGGCCTCCACATATAAAAATGGGTGGCGGCAGGCGGCAATGTAAAAAACATGACTGCGCTTGATGGGCGAGAACTTTGACCCGGGAAGCAGCCTCATCCACCAAGTCCGAATAGTGATCGACCCATCTAGTTCAGTAGACAGATTGCGACAAAGATCTCCGTCCAAAGAAATTATGGAGGAGACTAAGCATCCTCGCCATGGCGCCCCCTGTCTGTTTTCGCACCTTTCCAGCAACGTACGTGGGGTTTTATGCGCTTTGTGCTTAAAGGGACACATAAGCAGCAAGATCGAGTTTCCTACCTGGTTGAACTCCAATGTTTCAAGCAGGCTGAATTTAGCTCTCGAGGCCCCTGCAAACCATATGTACTTGTACTGCAAATGAGAGGGAAATTGAGTTAAGGACAGAGAGGCAGCGTGAACTCTGGAAATTTCCTTGCTTTGGGGGGCATTAAATTAGACCCTTGCAATGTTATTGAAGGCACATTTTTAAGCTGAGGGTCCCCCCCCCCAATTGCGTTGTTTTTTGCTTCTGAAATATTCATACAGCTTTGCATTATTCGCTAAGCAAGGTACAATTTTCCACAGCGATCGCCCGTGATCTGCCAGCCTCCTGCTGTCCACTGTCATTGTGTCTCATAGTCACGCCGTGGCCTGAGGCACAGCTGGCACTCAAGGGCCCCCCTCCAATGCCTATAACTCTGAAACTACATGACATCTTAACCTTTATAAAAATTTCTCCACGACAGCATTTAAAAACACCCAAATCTTTCCTGACCTTTACATCTTAGTGGAAGGGGATTTTTTTATTATTTTCAAATTGATGTTACAATATTTCCACCCACCGCCACCACCTCAGCGGTGGCATTTTTAAACTACTTCAAGAGGAACTTTGTTTTACCTTTTCCTATCCCGTTTCAGACCAATCATTAATCATGAGGGGAAAACACTCCAGACTTATACCTGACTTCATAATATTTCTTTTGTGTTTCTGACATTTTATATCTACCAGCTGAAGGGAAGTTCTTGTCCTTTCTCATTTAGAAGCTGCTGGGCGGCTCTTGGATACTAAGGCCTCGCTTCCTCCTTAACTTCCCACAAGCATTGCTTCTTTGTTCTTTCTCAACACTTCCTCCTTAACTTCCCACAAGCATTGCTTTATTTGTTCTTTCTCAACACAGTAGTGGTTCCATATATGTTGGCGAATTCTGAGTCAGGTGAAGTCAAAGGATGCTTCTGTGAATCTCAACAAACCAACAGCACAGAAACACATTTGTTGAAGGAGCTGCTTTCAGGCCCAGATTGAGGGGGGCAAACAGGGGGGGCCATGCCCAGACAGCAGGTATGGAAGGCAACAAACAGCATCCCAGGCCCTCCAAGTGCCCCTATTTTCCAGGGACCGTCCCAAATTTGCAGAAGCTGTCCCAGTTTCTGATTTGATCCAGGATTGTCGTTTTTCCTTAGGATGTCCCTATTTTCATCAGAGAAATGTTGGAGGGTATGGAATTATCCGACCCCTGAACCATGTGAAGGCAGCCCTGTATAGGGGAGGTTTTTCTAATATGTAATGTTTTATTATGTTTTTATATATGTTGGAAGTGGCCCAGAGTAGCTGCGGCAACCAAGCCAGATGGGTGGGGTATTAATAGTAAAAAAGTAGTAGTAGTAGTAGTAGTAGTAGTAGTAGTAGTAGTAGTAGTAGTAATTTATTATTCATACCCCGCCCATCTGGCTGGTTTTCCCTAGCAACTCTGGGCGGCTTCCAACCAAATATTAAAATACAATAATCTATTAAACATTGGTTACAGGTAGGTAGCCGTGTTGGTCTGGTATCTGAAGAAGTGTGCATGCACACGAAAGCTCATACCAAAATAAAAACTTAGTTGGTCTTTAAGGTGCTACTGAAGGAATTTTTCTATTAAACATTAAAAGCTTCCCTAAACAGGGCTGCCTTCAGATGTCTTCTTAAAGTCTGGTAGTTGTTGTTCTCTTTGACCTCTGGTGGGAGGGCGTTCCACAGGGCGGGCGCCACTACCGAGAAGGCCCTCTGCCTGGTTCCCTGCAACTTGGCTTCTCGCAATGAGAGAACCACCAGAAGGCCCTCGGTGCTGGTCCAGTATACCTGAAGTAGTAGTAGCAGTAGTAGTAGTAGTAGTAGACATCCCTATTTTCATCGGAGAAATGTTGGAGGGTATGGCATCCTACCCCGATGGTGACGCAGACACAGAATGGGAGAGAGAAGAGAAAGGCTGGTGGGCCTTTGGTGACTTCCATGTGCCCCTCTCCATCTGTTAGTCTGAGAGAAGGGAATAAGAAGGGAAGGAAGGGAAGAGATGCTGGGCCTGGGGACGTGGTGCTGGCTGCTGTTGAACAGCAGCATCCAGCTTTCCAACCTGACCCATTCTCCTCCCATCTTGGGCCCTCACCAGAGCCCTTGGCCTCCTTCTCTCACTTTCTGTCAGGATGCTGTCAGAAGCTCCCGGCTGGTTGCCCAGGAAGTATAAAGACAAGGGGAAGTTTCTTACCGTCCTTTTTTTTTTTAACAGAGAGAGGCTATAGAACCCAGCCTCTTGGATAATGTGGAGTCTCCACACACTCCCGTCTCTCCCACTTCCTCATTCATCACTTCTACAGGTGCTGCTATGTGCCCTCTGTCTTTGAGCTCTTTGCTCTCCTACTTTTAAGGCTCGCCGGGTTCTGGGAGATGGAGAGTCTGGAATGCTTTCTAAAGACACCATGTCAGCCAACGGTTGCTCTGGTTCTGCCTCCTCCTCTCCTATTATTTCCCAACTTTCCCCCTCATCTGCCTCTGAGCTGTGACCTCCCCCAAACCACTGTTGTAAATCATAGAATCATAGAGTTGGAAGAGACCACAAGGGCCATCCAGTCCAACCCCCTGCCAAGCAGGAAACACCATCACAGCATTTCTGACAGATGGCTGTCAAGCCTCCGCTTAAAGACCTCCAAAGAAGGAGACTCCACCACACTCCTTAGCAGCAAGTTCCACTGTCAAACAGCTCTTACTGTCAGGAAGTTCTTCCTAATGTTTAGGTGGAATCTTCTTTCTTGTAGCTTGAATCCATTGCTCCGTGTCCGCTTCTCTGGAGCAGCAGAAAACAACCTTTCACCCTCTTCTATATGACATCCTTTTATATATTTGAACATGGCTATCATATCACCCCTTAACCTTCTCTTTTTCAGGTTAAACATGCCCAGCTCCCTAAGCCGTTCCTCTTAAGGCATTGTTTCCAGGCCTTTGACCATTTTGGTTTTCCTCCTCTGGACACATTCCAGCTTGTCAGTATCCTCCTTGAACTGTGGTGCCCAGAACTGGACACAGTATTCCAGGTGAGGTCTGACCAGAGCGGAATACAGTAGTACTATTACTTCCCTTGATCTAGATGCTGTACTCCTATTGATGCAGCCCATCTCTGTTGTCTTCCTCTTCCTCCTCCCTGGAAGTGTCAGGATGGGGAGGCAATCTCCACCATTCCTCATCTGACCAGTCCCTGACACTTACTCACCTCTGTCTTCTTGAGCCATGCCCACCTAAGCCCAGCTTGCCACAGGGTCACCCTGCCCCGTTCTTCCTCAGGGGTCTGGGCAGGTCCTCACAGACTCACCTCCTCAATCCCCACTACCTGCCATCTTAACCACAGTAACAGAGCTTCATTGATGTACTTTAGTGATGTAACAGGGAAGGGTGAAGAAGAGCCACCACACTGCGTGATAAAGACAAACTGAGCCTAAATTCTGAATAACAGTGCTTAGGATTAGGTTGCATTCCACACATACATGCAAAGAACCTAACTTTCATGACACCCAAACTCAGCTGCCTGAGGTAGCTGCCTCCCTCTCCCTAACAGTAGGGCCCCAGTCCCAATCTCAGTCTACTGTTTTGTAGGATAGTGGTCCCTTTCTGCCACGCTTGGCATCCAAACCACCCCCTTAGCAACTGCGTGTGTGTGGTGTTGCACTGTAGCCTTCACAAAAGCACTGAGGCAAAATGAGGTGTTTCAACATGTGCTTTCTTTTTTTTAAAAAAAAAAAGTTAAGGTTGAAACAAAGATTTCTTTTATGGTAGAACCATTCTCCAGCAAATATTATACCTATTGGTCATTACTTTCAAACTATATTGTAGTCATGAACTTCTATGGTGGAGGGGGCAGTTGGAAACAAATGCTGCATTTATTACTGTAATTCTACATTCATAAAATATATTTCATGGCGGGGGGGAGGGAATTTACAGGGGGTAATGTGATTCTTTTTTCCCCTTTATCCATTATTTATAACTGCTTAATCCAGGTGCTGTGGGTTATTTTTTTTATTCTTCAGTTTCACAGCTACAAAACACTCCAGTATTTCTAATTTATTTCTGCTTACAATACAGATGTTCTCAATTGTGCTCCTAACTACATTTCAGCTGTTATGATTGCTTTTATTTGTTTGTGTCGGCATGCGTGCAGAAGTCAAATGCACAATACACAATTGTTAGGTTTTGAGAAGCCTGTAAAGAGCCTCTGATTATTTAGTTATCAATAAATTAAAGTATAATATCTGGGTCATTAGCGGATTTAGTCTTCCCATGATTTCCCTGCAGCTTATACAACTCCATGTAGGAGTCTCTCATATTGTCACATAAAAGTTTAATCTTGCAGTTATTCACAGAGACCATTTAGAAACGACATTTGGAAGAGCGTTTGGGTTGCATCCTGTAACTAAATTTCTGAACTGCTGAAAGCGGACTAAGGGAACTCATAGCTCAGAGACATCCAGAAAATTCCGTGAGTAGAGATCAAGGGCAAGGAAAAAAAAATAACCGCTCCATGTTTCAGCCCATATTCTTCAAGACTCTCTGGTTATTATGTTGTATGAAAAAGTAACCACAACAAATGTTCTTATTATCGTTTGATTTTGGGTAACTAGGTCTTTAAAAAAGCAGAGGATTTTTTCAGCCGGAACTGACTGGAATTCAGATCCGGCACCTCTCAGGTGGGCACCATTGCCATTGTTGTAAAAGAACAATGGAGGTGAGTTCTGGCATCTCCTTTCCTAGAAAAATAATACTGTACCCCAGGATCCATGTATAGATATTTTGAACCTGGAGACTAATCTTGCCCCTTTCGAGGCTTGGTCCAAGACGTTTTGCTGCCTGAGGCAGATCAGCAAATGATACCCGCCCCCCATCTTGTCAAGTCATAGGAAATAGAGCTAAAGCTCTTTCCCAAAGTCAGTGTGAGAAACTTTTAGCCCTCTGCATGTTGTGAGCTACAATTCCCATCAGATTCAGCGAGCACTGCCAATTCTCAGGGATGATGGGAGCTGTAGTACAGCAATATCTGGAGGGCCAAAGGTTCCCCACGCCTGCCCTACGTCAAGATGTATTGCACACATAGCCAGTCAAGTTATTTTGGTATCTGAAGCAGGAAAAACAACAACAATCTTTTGCCTCCCTGGGAGCAAAAACACAACAACAATAAATTAACAATTGGCTGCCTTGTTTGTGGAACATAAAACATTTTGCCTGAGATGGCTGCTTCCCTGCCCTCCCCACTTAAAATCATTTTGCCCCCCTACTACTGAAGTGGCGGTTTCGCAGTCAAAACAGCTCCTTGGACCTTTAATAATAGCATCTGGCACTCTCCACCCCACCTTAAACATATGTTCAAATGTTGCTTTTTGAGCTTGCCAAATCAAGGAGACCTTCTTCTGGAGATATGTACGTTCAGTGGTTCAGAGCATCATTATAGGAGCCACCTCAAACGCTTAAGAAATGCAAGGAAACAATGAATAAATAAATGAGGTTTGAACTTTAGTTAATGCAGAAGCATCAGATCTTTGGGCTTTTTATTTTTCCCAGGGGAAAATAAAATACTGTGGACAGGCGGGTGCAGGGGGTGGAATAGCACAAAAGTTCAACTAACAGAGTCTGTAATTAAGTGTGGGTGTTAGTTTATACAAACAGCATTTGTATATGCTAACTAATAAGATGTATACAGCCCTGCTCTGTGATCTCAAGGCATGAAATATGAGGGCCCCACAGCATTCCCATTAAATTAAATGAGAACGCCATAAGATCTTTGCTATTTGCACCACAAAAGTGTTTCATGAATGGCACTACTGTCACGAAAATCCCTCCGTAATGGCTAGGGAACACATTAGCTTTCTCCCTGGACAATCTAACCTGAATAACCAACTCTGGCAGCAATTTTCCTAATGTATTTGTTTCCTCTTTTTTCATATTCTTAGTTCCTGCATGAAACCCGGCCGTGCCTTTTGCCTCTGCTGGCTGCCTCTTATTCTCCTCTGGGGGTGAAATAGAGACTCTTTTATTTGCACACGTTAGAAGATGGATTTAATAAATAGCAGAATCCTACATCGGAATGAGAAAGAACACTTTCATTGTGGTGAATGGAGGCTATGAAAGCTGCATAAAGATGGCCTATCTCTGCAACAGGCAGAAAGCCATTAAAATGGGGCGATATGATTCCAGGGGTGCCACAGATTGTTCTTAATCCTATCATAGTGCGGGTCTCCATTGCACATTCTTGTACAGTGGTACCTCGAGTTACAAACGCCTCAGGTTACAAATGCTTCAGGTTACAAACTCGAGTTGAAAACTTTGCCCCAGGATGAGAACGGAAATCGTGGGCCGGCGGCGCAATGGCAGCAAGAGGCCCCCTTAGTGAAAGCACGCCTCTAGTTAAGAACAGTTTCAGGTTAAGAACGGCCCTCCGGAACAAATTAAGTTCATATCTAGAGGTACCACTATACTTGCAAGGTTGCTGTTAGTTTTGTGGTGGTGCCCATGCTAAAGGGAAAGTTTTCTCCACATTACAAATAACTGAAAGATGTACAAAGTTAGGAGATACTTGTCAGAACCACTTGCTGCCTAGGATTCCTGTCAGGGTTTGTGAGTTCTTCACAAATCTTCTTGCTCATCTTACTTACATGTTATTTGGGTAGAATTCCATCCATGTCTTCCACCCCTATCTCATTTCTGCCAGGCGGAAAGAAACAGCAATAGAAAAGCTCAATGACAAGCCAACCATTTGGCTTCATGGGTCATAGTGTTCAACAGTTAACAGCTCCAAGAGGTCTTCATATCTCAGAGACCCTGGGATCATAGCATGTTTTGTGGTCTGCAGGGACATTGTAATTGCAGGTAATGCCTCTACCATGTACTAGAAAAGATCATCAGTAATCAGTAGTAGTAGTAGTAGTAGTAGTAGTAGTAGTAGTAGTAGTAGTAATTTATTTATACCCCGCCCATCTGGCTGGGTTTCCCCAGCAACAATATGGAAGAAGTCAATGGGAAAAGTCCAATCTTCTCCATGTGACTACAATGGCAAGAAGAAAACTCTAGAATGCAATAGAAAAAAATAGCCAGTCCCATATTGTGAGCTACTGCAATGGCTCTCAACATGATTGACAGCAGCCATGGGGAAAGGTTTCATTTGGCCTCCACAAAAGTGCCTTATTTCTCTCCATTGCTGCTGCCATTTTGTTTTATCTTCATAAACATATTAGGAGGAATTGCCTCTAAATGTTTCTTTTTTTTAAAAAATAGATACTGTCCTAACAAATGGAAGCTGTTTATCTCCAGATGAGGATGTGAGAATCTTACTTGTTTTGACATCTGATTATTATGGTACATAAAATACTAACCTTGCAGTACCAAAGTGGCTTGAACTCTGGCAGCACCTATAAGTGACATACATGAAGTGACATGGGCCACTGACGTAGCAGGCCCCTCTTGCTTCCAAGTGCCACAAGGAATCAACAGAGCTCAAGGTGATATTGGTGTGAAGTTGATTGTGGTGACAAGACATGGGGGACAATGTGCTGACAATGAATGAATGAATGCCAAATGAGTCAAACTCATCAACTGGTTAATGAGCAGAAATGTCGGCTATCTTTTCTTCTTTCTTCTTCTTCGGTGATTTTGATATCCTGATTATTTGCTTTAACAGTGATAATTCAGTACAATCTCACGCACCTGATTCATAGAGATGCAGAGATGGAAGGGACCCTGAGGGCCATCTAGTCCAACCCCATGCAATGCAGGAATCTCAACTAAAGCATCCATGACAAATGGACATCCAATCTCTGCTTTAAAGCTTCCTTTGAAAGAGAGCCCACTGCCTTCCAAGGGAGTCCATTCCAGCTCTTACTGTCTGAGCATTCTTCCTGATGTTTAGTTTGAGAATCTCCCTTCTTGTAACTTGAAGTCATTGATCCAGGTCCTACCCTCTGGAGCAGGAGAGAAAAAAGCTTGCTACCCTTTCCAAGTGACAGCCCTTTAGATATTTGAAGATGGCGATCGTATCTCCTCTCAGTCTCCTCTTTTCCAGGCTAAACATACCCAACTCCCTCAACCATTCCTCATAAGGCTTGGTTTCCAGACCCTTGATCATCTTGGTTGCCCTTCTCTGCACACATTCCAGCTTGTCAACATCCTTCTTAAATTGTGGTGCCCAGAACTGGACACAGTACTCCAGGTGTGATCTGAACAAGGCAGTACAGTATAGAGCACTACTATTACTTCCCTTGATCTGGACACTTTACTTTTTTATTGCTGCATCACACCATTGACTCAAATTAATTTTGTGGCTTGCTAACTACCCTACACCCTTTTCACATGTACTACTGGCAATCCAGGCATCTCCCGTCTTATATTTGTGCTGATGGCTATTCCTGCCTATGTGTAGAACCTTACCTTTGTCCCTATTGAAAGACAGCTACACATTGTTTAGGTACCTAGGCCTGTTTCACCCATAAATGTGTTTCCTGCTTGATGTGAATGTGTGAAGGGATTTCACTGGAAAACATTGCATTTTAGTCCATGGTTATGTGTTATGGTTGGAATCTAGTTGGGGTACTTCTGGCCCCAGAAAGGATTTTGATCCAGTGGAAGCATGGAAAAGGAGACGGGCCGATTTTTTTGTCCTCCTACAGACCCTAGAACCCCATAAGAATTTGTTCCACAAAGTGGAGGGGCCACCCAGTGCAGTGTGGATAGTGAATGGGTGGGAGGAAATTACAATTGACAAAGTTGTCCACTGAATCAAATTACCTTTCAGGAGTGGGAAGGCTGGAGAAACCCAGCCAGATAGGCGAGGTATAAATAATAAAATCATCATCATCATCATCATCATCATCATCATTAAAGGCAGCAGTTGGTTTGTAGATGGTTTGTCCTGGCCACTTGACAAACAAAAGCTGTTGTTTTGTGTTGCTGTCATCACAACAAGGAATATGCATGTGTGAGCCAGCCAATGAATTTTGGGGTAAAAAGAGCACTAGTTAAATTGAATCGTCCTGGCTTATATCTGCATAGGACGGTGTTTACCGTGACGTCAAGGTCAGATTATAGAGGCTCCACTCTAGTTACCAATCCCTGCACTTTACGATATGCTTCGGTCAGTTTGTGATAACGTATTCTTTTGTTCTGCTGTCCACTGCCAACGCCACTCTCTGAATTGCAGAAGTCTTGCAATAATCATTTGAACCTGGTGATCAAGATTAAAATCTTCAGCGTGACTGTTTACTCCAGATAAGCCCGGCTGCCTGCAATTGAGCAACCACACTGACATTTGCACAGATGGGCCTCTGGTGCCTAGGATATGATGAAGGAGCCTAACTGAGAAAGCTGTGCCACTGTGGAGGGGGGGTGTTTTAGAGGGGGCAGCATGGTTGACTTATCCTTAGGGAGGCCGATTCCCATAAGACACAGTTCTCTTTATCCTCTGTGCTAGATACAGTAGCAAACCAGTTAACCGGGAAAGGGCTGTGTTTTGCATTGGATTTTTAATGCTCGATCCAAAGCTTGCTGGGCTGGGGAGGAATCTTCTTGTGAAGATACACCTTTCACGACTCCATAAGAGGCAATATTAACAGCCCACGAAATGTGTGCATGTGTTTGTGTGCCTAAAGCCATAGGGATACCATGTTTGAGAAACCTTAATCGCTCTAGCCCTCTGAAAACGGGGGGAGCTTGGGATTTGAACTTGAAATGTATCATTGTGTCATGGGCGCACACACCCATTTTTGTTCTGAGATATTGGCACTGAAGGGATATATCACACTTCATGACGTATTATGTCGAGACAAGGTGAAACAATTTACCACAGGTGGCAAAACCAACCCCCACCTCACTCCCTGCCAGCTATGAGGGTGAGCTTGGGGTCCCCCAATTCACATTTCAACCCAGCTTGGTGGGTGGACATAGACAAGCCACAGTTTTTTCACCTTGTGCTCTCCCCACATGTGCAACATGCTGGTATTGGACTACCATCGCAAGGCTAACTAGGGCAGTGGCAGACCTACATTGGGGGGGGGCTGAAGCTTCAAGCCCCCCCCCATGAAGCTTGAACAGTTATGGGGGGTCCTTCACAACCAGCAATGAGATCTGGACAACCTGTCATCTTCTTCTTGAGCTTGTTTGGAGGTTCTAGCAGGGGAGCGCAGCTATCGTATACCCTTGACCGAAGAACGGTACACTCCTTCTATCTGGGAAGGTCGTCCTCTTCCACCGAGCGCGCAGCTTCGGGAGGGACGCACATGGAGCGGTGAGGGAGGAAGGGGACACCCGCCTAGCCAGCCAGATCAGCCGAATCAACCCTGGCGATCAGTGGGGTGACAGATGTCGCAGCCAGATCGCCCTCACATCCCAACCTGTCATCTTCTTCAACGTGGTTGTTCCAAGACAGATCACCATACTTTTACAACATCTGTGCTAATGACTCTCAAACTTTGGGACTATTGAAATACATACAATTAAAAATGAATCAATTTGAGTCATGCACCCCACATCACATCTATTTTATCCCTTTTTTAAAAAGCAATATGGACTAAAGTTTCTTCCGGGGGCCCCTCTGGGATTAGGGGCCCTGAAACGTAAGCTTTGATAGTTTCATAGTAGATCTGCCTTTGAACCAGGGTGGTGCATCCGCAGGCATTCGGACACTTGAACGATGCTCTCTAAATGCTGTGTAAATGATTAATACAGGGAGATGGTGATCAGCAATGAGAAAGGTCAGTCATCTGAAATAAAGCTGCTTTGTCCTGCGTGAAGCAAACAATGGATTTTCCCTCATTAAGGCTGAAGGAACCTAGAAAGTAAATATTCTAAAGGCTCAGTGTTTGCCTCTGATGTGATGCTACTAGGATAAGCATTCACAGCTTTGGCTGATAGAGGCCAACAGCACTCTATATAGAGAAGGTGGGCCTTGCCACAGTGATGTGTGTCCTGGTCATATCTAGACGAGACACTTCCAAGGCTGTCTTTAAATTCATAGATGCTCCTTCTCCTGAACGCAGCTACCAGCGTCTTACTGGGGTGTGTGTGTGTGAAATGGTCAGTATTTTTAACACCTCTACTCTACCAGCATGTTTCCAGGCCTAATTTAAAGTGCTAGTCGTGACCTAAACAGTTCCATCTCAAGCAATTGATTGGATTGTCTTCACCCATGCCATCCTGCCTGTACTTTAAGAAGTTCTCCTGGTGTGTGCATCCCCCAGGTCAGTAAGGTGGGTTGCCCTGAGGGAGAAGTCTTTCTCTGTGGTGGCTCCACCGCTATGGAATTCAATCCCATTGGGGCTGCATCAAATAATAATAACAAAAATAATCAGTGCTATTTTTTTCCCCTAGAAAAAGAGGTGACAGAACTCACCAGGAACACCTCCCTCTTGGGATGGCAATGGCGGCCACCTGAGAATTGCTGGAACTGAGTTCCAGCTGGGGGGAAAGCCCTGATGATGATGACGATTTATTACTTATACCCTGCCCATCTGACTGGGTTGCCCCAGCCCCAGAATGGCTATGTTACAGGCCTGCCTTTTTCAATTGGCCTCCCAGGTCTTTATTAGCTGCTGGAGGTCTGGTTGACTTATGTTCTTCCTGGCTCTGTAAATAAAGTGTTGCTGAGTTGTTGCTTTTCAGTCTTAAGATTTTGTATGATTGTTATTTTAATCTTTAGTGTTTTTAGGATGTTCGTTTTATCTTTTGATGTCCTGATCATAAGCCACATTGGACAGGCATTTACTTCCAAAGCAGCCCCCACTCCACATATTCCACATATTCCACTTACAGTCACACTGAGAGTAGACCCATCAAAATCAATGAGCTTAAATAACTTAGGTTTATTGATTTCAATTGGGTTTTCTCTGAATATGACTTAGTTGGATATCACCCATTATCATCAGTGGTGTTTTAATAATATTATTGACTTCAAGCCTTGCATTATAGTTTTAATGGATACAAACTTACTTCTTTTATGTTCTGTCCTTTTCTTATTATGAAAGCTTCCATTCACAGAATGCTGATTTGTATGCCAAGTATCAGTTTTTCTCTTTGTATGGTATAATCAGGAATACCCACAGTCCAAGGCACATTCCTAAATGGAATCGATTCATTCTTTTGCATACTTCTGGAATGCCAGTCTGGGCGTGCCAGGGAAGTCCTGCGAACAACACACTATGTCACAGAGCATGTGGAGATTCCATCCTGCAAGCCTGTCCCGTTGCAGAATGCCACACCTGACAGGCTCATAGCTGCCAAGTACCCTGTTTTCCCCGGGAAACCCCCGTTTTACTTACCTTTTCCCGGTGGTCCCCCGTATCAATTCGTCTCTCATTTTTCTCCGTTATTTTCTCCTGCCGGCGGCCATTTTTTTTATTTCTGATTTGCCCTTCTATGGGCACCGAAAATGGCCGCCGCCGACTTCAAAAGTCGCATCTACGCATGTCCGTAAGTGCATAGACGCGACTTCCGGTGTCGGCGGCGGCCATTTTTGGTGCCCATAGATGGGCAGAGTGACACCGGAAGTTGCGTCGACATACTTCCTGACATGCGTAGAAGCGACTATTGAAGCCAGCGGCAGCCATTTTTGGTGCCCATAGAAGGGCAAAATGACACTGGAAGCTACGTCAACGCAACTTCTGGTGTCACACGGCTGCCGGTCCCGGATTCTGCAGTCCAGGACTTGGAAGGTAAGGACAGGCTTTGCCACGCATTAGAAGCATGACCACAGCAGGAGATGTTTTAATTTAATCTAACCCTCTCATATGCGGAAACATGGCCAAGGCTTGCCTCAAACTAGGACTCACAAACTGGGGAGGCAGAGAGAAGCACAGGCATTGTAAACAGTTGACACAGAATGGGCTCCAAAATTTTAATTTGGTTCTCATAGTTGGTTAAAGAGCCCTGATTTAATTAGGGGAGAAATAATCTCAGCACTAGAAACTTCTTTTTTTATTTTTTTTAAGTGTGTTGTGCTATAAAACTCTTAAGTGTGATTTTTTTTTGAGGGTGGAATTCATAGCTGCCAAGTTATCCCTTTTTAAAGGGATTTTCCCTTATGCTGAATAGGCTTCCTCGCGAGAAAAAGGGAAAACTTGGCAGCTATGGTGGAATTGGAAGTGGGTCTCATTCTCTTTTCCACCCCAGTTCTAATTGCTAATAAATTTAACTTTCAGCTGAAAGAAGAATAATGTTATTTTATTTGCACACACTTCCAGCTTAAACTGAAGAAAGTAGGAAAAACCACTGGGCCAGTAAGATACAATCTGAATCAAATCCCTTATGAATACACAGTGGAAGTGAGGAACAGGTTTAAGGATTTAGATTTGGTGGACAGAGTGCCTGAAGAACTATGGATGGAGGCTCGTAACATTATACAGGAGGCAGCAATGAAAACCATCCCAAGGAAAAGGAAATGCAAGAAAGCAAAATGGCTGTCCAACGAGGCCTTACAAATAGCGGAGGAGAGGAGGCAAGCAAAATGCAAGGGAGATAGGGAAAGATACAGGAAACTGAATGCAGATTTCCAAAAAACAGCAAGGAGAGACAAGAGGGTCTTCTTAAATGAGCAATGCAAAGAAATAGAGGAAAACAATAGAATGGGGAAAACCAGAGATCTGTTCAAGAAAATTGGTGATATGAAAGGAACATTTCGTACAAAGATTACCATAATCAAGGACAAAAGTGGTAAGGACCTAACAGAAGCAGAAGACATCAAGAAGAGGTGGCAAGAATACACAGAGGAATTATACCAGAAAGATATGGAGGTCTCATACACCCCAGGTAGTGTGGTTGCTGACCTTGAGCCAGACATCTTGGAGAGTGAAGTCAAATGGGCCTTAGAAAGCATTGCTAATAACAAGGCCAGTGGAAGTGATGATATTCCAGCTGAACTATTTAAAATTTTAAAAGATGATGCTGTTAAGGTGCTACACCCAATATGCCAGCAAGTTTGGAAAACTCAGCAATGGCCAGAGGATTGGAAAAGATCAGTCTACATCCCAATTCCAAAGAAGGGCAGTGCCAAAGAATGCTCTAACTACCGCACAATTGCGCTCATTTCACACGCTAGCAAGGTTATGCTTAAAATTCTACAAGGCAGGCTTAGGCAGTATGTGGACCGAGAACTCCCAGAAGTGCAAGCTGGATTTCGAAAGGGCAGAGGAACCAGAGACCAAATAGCAAACATGCGCTGGATTATGGAGAAAGCTAGAGAGTTCCAGAAAAACGTCTACTTCTGCTTCATTGACTATGCAAAAGCCTTTGACTGTGTCGACCACAGCAAACTATGGCAAGTTCTTAAAGAAATGGGAGTGCCTGATCACCTCATCTGTCTCCTGAGAAATCTCTATGTGGGACAAGAAGCTACAGTTAGAACTGGATATGGAACAACTGATTGGTTCAAAATTGGGAAAGGAGTACGACAAGGTTGTATATTGTCTCCCTGCTTATTTAACTTATATGCAGAATTCATCATGCGAAAGGCTGGACTAGATGAATCCCAAGCCGGAATTAAGATTGCCGGAAGAAATATCAACAACCTCAGATATGCAGATGACACAACCTTGATGGCAGAAAGCGAGGAGGAATTAAAGAACCTTTTAATGAGGGTGAAAGAGGAGAGCGCAAAATATGGTCTGAAGCTCAACATCAAAAAAACCAAGATCATGGCCACTGGTCCCATCACCTCCTGGCAAATAGAAGGGGAAGAAATGGAGGCAGTGAGAGATTTTACTTTCTTGGGCTCCTTGATCACTGCAGATGGTGACAGCAGTCACGAAATTAAAAGACGCCTGCTTCTTGGGAGAAAAGCAATGACAAACCTAGACAGCATCTTAAAAAGCAGAGACATCACTTTGCCGACAAAGGTCCGTATAGTTAAAGCTATGGTTTTCCCAGTAGTGATGTATGGAAGTGAGAGCTGGACCATAAAGAAGGCTGATCGTCGAAGAATTGATGCTTTTGAATTATGGTGCTGGAGGAGACTCTTGAGAGTCCCATGGACTGCTAGAAGATCAAACCTATCCATTCTTAAGGAAATCAGCCCTGAGTGCTCCCTGGAAGGACAGATCGTGAAGCTGAGGCTCCAATACTTTGGCCACCTCATGAGAAGAGAAGAATCCTTGGAAAAGACCCTGATGTTGGGAAAGATTGAGGGCACTAGGAGAAGGGGACGACAGAGGACAAGATGGTTGGACAGTGTTCTCGAAGCTACGAACATGAGTTTGACCAAACTGCGGGAGGCAGTGCAAGACAGGAGTGCCTGGCGTGCTATGGTCCATGGGGTCACGAAGAGTCGGACACGACTAAACGACTAAACAACAACATTTGCACACACACCACATCCATCATACTAGGCCATGATTAACAAAGAAGATGCAAATATACTAGCTTTGCAGATTTCCGAAATCTCCATAATTGCAGCCTATTCGTTTTGGGAGAGCCGCTTACAGGAGTCAAGTCAGGAAAGTGAAAGCATGCAGAGGCGTATTGGACTGCCAATCACTATCCGGTAGTGAATTAAATATCTTAAGACTGTCTTGTAAAATATATTAAAGCCAGAGATATTTCACATTCCGCACTCATGCTCAGAGTAAATGATTAGCAATTCCACTGGAAACAAGAGCCTGGTAACAGAATATTGGTTATTCTGGATCATTGGTTAACTCCAGTAGTGGCTGGCAGCCATTGGGACTACTAGGGAAGGAGGCAAGGCCCAACAGCAGGTGAAGGCAGAGCCAGTGACAGGCAGACATACCCTCTAATATTTCTCCGGTGAAAATAGGGACACCTTTCCATACCATCCAACACTTCTCCAATGAAAATAGGGGTGTCCAGTACTATTTTTCTAGAAGTCCGCTCACCCTTTTGGTGCAGCGGCATTGTAGAATGGCAGAGGCCCTTCTAAGGCCCCGATGTTGGGATCTCAGATTTGACCTCCTCACCAGATAGGTGACATGGGCATAAGCCCATGCTGCCTATCAGGAGCCAGATCCTAGCCTGGACCCGGGATTGGCAAATGGGGGAGCAGGGCTTGGATATGGGCTCTAGAACTCACGACGAACCCCACCCTTGTTCTCTTAGAGTGGCAATAGGGCCCACCTGAGAGCTACCAGAACTGAGTTCCAGTTAATTCTGGCTGGGAAAAAAGCCCTGGGGACAACCTATTCCATACCCTCCAAGATTTTTCTGATGAAAATAGGGATGTCCTAAGGAAAAACAGGACATTCTGGGGTCAAATCAGAAACTGGGACGGCTTCTGTAAATTCAGGACTATCCTGGATGTCAAGGAGATAAACAACTATCGGATTTTTAGAAGACATCTGAAGGCAACACTGTTTAGAGAAGTTTTAATGTTTAGTTTTTTTATTGTGCTTTTAGTTCTGTTGGGAACCGCCCAGAGTGGCTGGGGAAACCCAGCCAGATGGGCAGGGTATAAATCAATCAATATATTATTATTATTATTATTATTATTATTATTATTATTATTATTATTAAAGTGGTATAATTGTGCTGTAAAGGGATGGTTTAGCTGTAGCCACAGAATTTTCATTCACCTCAATATGGTGGAAGCTATTCCACCCTGGGGTTTTGTGGTAGTGGTGGCACTTTTCCTTAGACCATTAGGTCTAAAATGAAATGTATTACATGTTCGCACTGAAAGACAACAACAATGAGTGACTTTCCATTTCTGTAGGTCAACAGATAAACGTTCATTTCTTCTGGTATTCAATTCAATGAAGGATTTTTAATGCACGGCGACCTGATCCTAATAATTTCTCTCAGAGGAGAATCTGACAATGAGATATTGGGGTGTGTTGCTGCCTCACTGGCTCCTTCCCAACCAAACACCTCAGAGGCTCAAGTCACTTATTCTCACTTATTTTGATGGGCTTAAAAGTATTGACTCTCTATTGGACGGTGGCCGATAAAAGATTGTGGAGCACATTGGATACTCCAAGTCCTACAAATTAATAATACCATAAAACTGTCACGTTATGCCGGGAAGTGTTTCCTGTGGGCTGGATGTTTTCCCACTTTTCTTTTTACCTCAAAAATATGTCAGCATTTGTTACTGCCGTTTTTGCTCTCCTCCTTCCATAATGAATGATTGCTGTCACATATTGGATTAGGAAGCAGATTATTCCTATGATTTTTTTTTCTAATATGGAAAAACAGCTTTTGTGCTCTACAATAAAGCTAAAAGCATGATTAAAGCAGCAGCGTATGTCTCCTTCTCATACCCCATTAGGCCCCAAATTAAATGCATATATGTTTGCGCTGGAAGACAATGTTAATGATTTATCTATATTTTATGTAGGTCAATAGATAAACATTAGCTTATTAATTTGCTATGTTGCCGATCTGCCTGGATTTATTTCGCTGAAGAATGCTTTGGAGCACGCGGCAACCTGATCTTAAAACTTTCCATACCTCCAAAATAAATACTTTGAATGAGGCATTTTGACTGTGGCACCAGTACAGCTCCAAATCATTGTGTGCTGGGCAGGGTTTCCTCTTGGGTTTTTTGAGCAGGGGAGCAGGATTTGGACTAGATGCTCTCACTAGGATCCCCTCCCTGAGTGGTCTACCTCCTTCCCCTTGTTGTCGCCACAACCTACTCAATTGCTTCTTTCTCTGAGCCCCGTTGGAACCATCCTCCAGAGAGCGAGACACGGAATATACAGAAGCCCAAATGGCCTCAACCAGAACGTAGGCATTTGGTGCTGCATACCGTCCAACTTTTTCAGATCAAAAACCAGGACATAGCTCTTTCGGGGATGAGATCGTGGTGCAAGAGTGCAGCGCCCCCAATGTCCGCCTTGATCTTGCACCAAAAAAAGGGGGGTGTCCTTTTGTTTTTCCTGGGACACTTGGTGGGTAGGGTGTTGCTGATTTCATGCCGCAGAACAGCCTTCCAGCAGAGATTTGGCAGGGATACTTTTGACTATCAGGTGTCTCTGGAAGACCTTTTCAATGCTGACTGCCTAAGCAGTTGTTTAAATTTTTACTGTATGGCCAGTGATGTCAATTATGGTTCCATGCTGCATTTAAATTTGCAAATGTTTTCATAATCCTTTTCATCACTCTGATATTTTGTGAAGGGGCAGTATGTAAGCACTCTTATAAATACTATAATATAATATAATAATAATATGATAATAATATAATAATAATAATAACATAACATAATAAAATAAAATATAAAATAAAATAAATGACACAAAGCTTTACTGCATTTTTTACTTGCTTCTCTTGCTGGTTTGCCTGCTCCCTCCCTGTCAGGAACCGTGCTGAGGAGGGCTGCACTGAAGAGGAATGGTAGGAGCCTCCCCCTCCTCCTGGTCCTGATCCAGATCCTGAATCTTCCCAGGAGTAGGAGGACAATATAGATTTGGAATACTGGTTTGCAGAGGGGCATAGTTCAGAAGGCAGAAGCTGGGAAATACTGGATGGGGAACAGCTAGGAGAAGAAACACTGGGAGAGAGAGAGTTAACAGACTCACTGTCTCTGGAAAGTGTCCACCCGCTCTCCCCAAGGTCAAGAAGAGCTGAGAAAGTGGCAGAATGGAAAGCACACAAAGCACAGAGGGGACAGGCTCAGGTTACAAGATGTAGGAGTGATGTGGGTGACAAGGGACGTAAGGGGGTGAAATTCTTCATTGGGAGCACTGCCATTCCTAGGAGATGGGTCCTTTGTTCTCGCACTGTGATCATTAAAGTTTCTAAATGGTAAGAAGACTCCTTTTCCTTTGTTCTCTTTACCTACTGCCAAGCGGGAGAGGAAGCTGATTCTCTGAAGCCTAACACTCCCTCAGGCCTCATCATTTACCTTGTGGCCTGGACTTTCTGGGCACTGATTTGCAGTTTCCCATTCCACATGTGAGCCTCTTTTTCCTCCCTGCCCCTTTCCCCAGGAAAACTTGCTCTCTATTGCTGAGTCGGAGGAAACAGCAATTTGGGTTTTCCACGAATTGCCATTTGCTCTGGTGCAACAGTAAAGAGTGGGTTTTTTTGCGGAGAAAGCGCTGGGATGAAAAATTAAACTCTCAGACATGAACCTGGAAAAAGCGGTCTTGTGCCCAGAAGTGCAGAGCAAAGGTAGGTGTGGGTGAGCCCTTAGAGAAGGCAACGGAGCAAGCAGCATCAGGAAGGAGGAAGGAAAAAGAGAGCAAATAGGACCCAGGGGTTAGCCCTCACTACGGTGTGGGCCATGGCAATTGACCGACAATGCCCACACACTGGGGGTAGCTGGTTCTAGGCATTTGTTTCTCCCAGATTCTTCTATGTGATTAAGAACATAAGAACACATGAAGCTGCTGGATGAGGCCAAAGCCCTATCTAGTCCAGCATCTTGTTCTCACAGTGGCCAACGCTGAACCTAGAACTGTGTTCACAAGATTCCAAGAAGTGCAAGATCCAGCAGATAGCTCTGTTCCAATCCGCACTTTTGTTTGGGACAGGTAGATCTCGTCCACTTGTATCGGAATTAGCAAATGCCTCAAATATTCCTATACGTAATGTAAGTTATTTGGAGTTCCTCATTCTGTCAGAAAGCTACCATTTCGCTGATAGTCAGAGTTTTGCTGTTATCAAACATTTGCCTAATGCTTTTAATCTAAAAGTCATTAGAGTCTTGGTGGAGAGGGGGGGAGGAGAGAGAGAGAGAGATTCACACACACACACACACACACTCCATTCAAATAAGTGCTTTTATTGCCTAGATGCTGTGAACTGTTCCAGAAATTGTTTGGTCTGTGTGGTCCCCTCTCCCTCACCTATGCAAGGCATTTTGCAAGAATGGAGATTTAATTCTGTTGGGACCAAGATAATATCCAAGGTGTGGAAACAGAAAATGAGTTCTTAGTCCTAGTCAGTTGTTTATGATTAGCAAAGAGTCTGGTTAGGAAATCCTGACATGCAGCAAAGCCTCCACTAAACTTTGCTAAACATTTATGAATGGCCGGATTCTCGCACCAAATGGCAGGGCAGAGGTCTCTTGGCCTCTGTAGCATTTTGACCTGTTGTGCAAGATCCAGGTCACATGATCCCAGCATTTTCTTCCATGCTCTTCCATGGGCCTGCATGTGATGACCTGTGCTCACCCCATCAAGCTCATAAGCAAAATCTTTACTTTGTATGATACATTGCAATTGCATTATAATGGCACAGGCTGGATAAAGAAGCAAAGTCCCTTAGCCAAAGACAAGATCTGTCGGTGGATGATTCCATGAAATCCAAATCACTGTTTGCTTCTGGCAGACAATGGGTGTTCTAGAGATTGATCTCTATAGACAACATAGTTCCAAATCGCTCAAGCAAGACAGCCAAGCCATATGTTGTTGATCTAGTTATATTCAGCAGAAGAATTTTTTTAAAAAAAATGCAAAGCAATCTGATTGAATATAAAACAAATACAGAGTCTCCCCACCACCATCAGCTCCCAACTAATTTGTCCCACAGGAAAATCTATCAGTCAATTAAAAAAATAATTCAATTTAATGCATTCATAGCCTACAGGCAGTCCAAGGGGTTAATGTAAAAATGTCAACTTAAAAATACAATGAACATCAGAGATAAATACATATTCCTTCCTGAAGCCACAGATGGGCGATCAATAAGACTCTGAAACCTTCTTCAGGTGTTTCATTTGAACACAAAAACATTACTATTAATAATAAATTTATTACTTGCCCTCCACCAGCAGGTCCCAGCATGGGTTACAACAATTTAAAATTCATAATTAAAAACAGTTAAAACAGATTACAGTCACAGTGACACGGTGGGCCCTGAAAACACGCATCTCAGGTGTCAAGAAAGATGACGTCTTTATATTAGCAAAGCACAAGATTAATTTTAGGCGGTACACTAGGTCAACAGGAGCCAAATTGAGTTGTATCATTCATATATATATATATATATATATATATATATATATATATATATGCACATATACATGCCAGTTGTAGGTATATGCTGAAAACAATTCAAGCATTGTTTGTGTTAGGAAGGCAAGTGTTGTGGAAAGAGCTGTAGAATTATGCATGTAAGGTAAAAGGTAAAGGTAAAAGACCCCTGGACAGTTAAGTCCAGTCAAAGGTGACTGACTATGGGGTTGTGGCACTCATCTTGCTTTCAGGCCAAGGGAGCCGGCATTTGTCCACGGACAGCTTTCCAGGTCATGTAGCCAGCATGACTAAACTGCTTCTGGCGCAACGGAACACGTGACAGAAGCCACAGCGCACGGAGACGCCGTTTACCTTCCCAACACAGCGGTACCTATTTATCTACTTGCACTGGCGAGCTTTCAAACTGCTAGGTTGGCAGGAGCTGGGACAGAGCAACGGGAGCTCACCCCATCGTGGGGATTTGAACTGCCAACCTTCCGATCGACAAGCCCAAGAGGCTCAGTGGTTTAGACCACAGCACCACCCGTGTCCCACGCACATGTAACCCCAGCTACTCCCATACCTACAGTGTTGGCTCATAGCTTCTGAAATGGGGGCCTAGGTCTGGGAATGGAAGTTTCCTTCACAATTTAGAATTCCAAGCTATCACAGTTCTAAATTTTGTGGGGAGCCCCCGCAGGTAGAACGGACTCCCCACTTCAGAAGTTGTGCCTCAACACATTGATAGTGACAACTGCTGCCAGAGGAGCCATGCAACTTAGGGGGTGAGACTGAATGCAGGACCCCACAGATCCTTTCATCACACTTGGCCCCCTTTGGCTCGAGCAATTCCTGAAGAGGTCTTTTCTCGTGCCAGAATGTAGGCACACTGACTTCTTGCAAATAAACCGAAACCGAATGGCTCTATAGCTGTTGAAACTCTTTGAAAGATGAGAGGCGCAGAGCAGTTTAGATTACCAGCCGTCTACAACGTACTGTGCATAAAAATGTCAGCCTCAATGCCAAAGTTCAGCATAAAACAGTGTCAGCTAATTTAATCATTTACCATGAAAATACCAGTTATCTTAATCGTACACAGAGTTCTTAAAGACTGGTGCATAGTTTTGCGTAATTGAATTGCGCCTCTGAAGAATGGAGGAAATCGTGGAGTTTTTGCTTCTTAGCAAGGCGAGCAAGGACCTTCGCATTCCACTTGAGAGATTATATGCACCGTGTTTTCATTATGTGTGCGTTATACTTCTGACAAGTCTGGGCTTATAAGGGAAAGAGGAAAGCTCTCTGCTGCAGTTATCTTGGGCTGCTGTCCTGTACGGAAAAAGGTTCTGCTTTTGTCCTTGGGATCTGGGGACACAATGGGGGGAAGGTTTCCGTACGCCAAACTGAATGTTTTGTCTGTTGCGTTTCCCATCCAGGTGGCTGATAAACTACTGCAACAGCAACCTTCAGAGGGCCAGGATGTCTTCATTTTCCATCCGAGCGAGAATTGTGTAGCATGGAGATCAAAGCGTCTGGGACCGTGTGTCCAGCTAGTCAGAACCCATGAACAGCTGTGGTGAGCAGAGCAGAGAGATGGAGGGAAAGGCCCAACCCTGACTGACTGGAGCAGAATGGAGGCCAGGACAGAGGAGCCCCCAGCAGCAAGAGAAACTAAACAGATTGACTCTCAGTGACTCATTTTGCTTCAGGATTGGACAGATCTCTCCCCTGCTGGCAATTTGGCTGAGCATCAGTGGGCCAGATACCAGGATGAATAGCTTAAAATAATTAAGGGGAGGAGGGGAGGGGTTGAAATCTGCAAAACTGCTCGCCGTCCAATTCTTTCCCATGTAGTAGAAGACACAAAACAAATTACATTTAGGTTATTAAATATTAAGTCATTGGTTTTACCTCCATTTGGCCCAAAGCAGGAAACTGGAAAACGTTCAGATTCGATATCATTGTGTTGATGGGCTGTTTATCATTGAGTGACTGACTGGATTTTGGCAGTTCGGAAGGGTCTTTGACACATGAATGGAAAGGAGGCACTTCAATTCCCCCTCAAAAAAAGGGGGGGAAAGAATAATTAATTCAGCAAACAATTTAGGCATGAATATGAATGTGTACAAAACCAAAAATGCTCGCAGCCAAGGAGCGTTTTTTTGCTCAGTGATCGGGACTTTCAACCTTGTGTTGACATTTGGGGCCCAGCCTTTGCATCCACTGAACAAGGTGGAAATTCTGACGCTCTTTCCAGGAGAAACAGGCTGAGATCCCGGAAGCAAAATAGTCAGTGCTTTGTATTTAATGTGTGAAACCAGAAGCAACAGGCTCGTTTAGTAGCAGAAAAGGTCAGTTAAAATTATAGAGACATCCTTTGGAGCAAATCCTCTGTCTTGTATTTGCATATTTATGAACTAGAGATTACGACAGCCCATTCCATTTATTAGAGCAGCGATGCTATAGTTAATAGTCTGTCAGCATTTCCATTACAAACCCCCTTTTTTCTGAGTTTTAATATCCCAGCCACTTGAAATCATGTCAAGCCAACAAGTCACTTTTGTCGGGCCAGGTGCAATTCTTCTTTTTTTCTGTTTGTTTTTCTTTTATTAAAATCAAAATAGATTTAAAGGATTTTCGTCTGTTTGGACTTGAAAGATAAAGCGAAACACATGAAATGACACCAACTTTACTCTGCTATTCTTACTTTCCCACCTTCTCCTTTCTGGGGCAACTGGTTAAAACAACCAGTGTTGTTTAAAAGTGTTACACCAATCTTTTCCCTAAATGTCACAAATTTAGAACTACCAGCTCCCTACAAAACTGCCTATATAACCAAAATCCTTCTACCGCTTACTTTAGAGTAGTTCCACTGCAACGGTGGGAACCGTTTGAAATTTGTAGCCTATATCACATGTAGCTTTAACAACAGATGGATTAAACTGGAGCATTAATGTTTGTTGGAAGCCGCCCAGAGTGGCAGGGGAAGCCCAGCCAGATGGGCAGGGTATAAATAAATTATTATTATTATTATTATTATTATTATTATTATTATTATTATGACATGGACGTCAATGAGATAGGCAAAGCAATTCAAATCCACCTTACACCAAGTGGGGAGGGTGGGTTATGTGGGGAGAGGTGTCCCTCTGCCCAGCCTCTCACTGGCTTTCACTGACAGCACCCCTCCTTCCACCTGCCAATCATAAACCCTGGCAAGACTGCTTTCAGTTGGATGCTGCCAGGACCAGCCAATGGAAAGCCCCAAAATTGGGTATCCTGGGGACAGAGCTGGTCTCACTGCCATTGTGCATTGGGCCTAGTGCAGTGATCAGCTGGAAGCCCTCCAGAGTGGCTGGAGAAACCCAGCCAGATGGGCGGGGGCATAAATAGTCAGATGATGATGATGATGATGATGATGATGATGATGATGATGATGATTAGATACATCTATGCCCATTCTGGTCTCTCGCCAGCCAAAAATGGCATTGGATAGGCAGTCAGAACTATTTTCACATGAGATGTCCATACAAAGAGACTATTCTCTATTTTCCAAAATCCCTTCTCGGCTATTCAACCTCTGTTCCCTGTAGCCATAGTCCTCCCCACCTCCAGCATTCATGCAGACAGCCTCTCACAATAACATTGCCACCATACTGTTGGTGCTGACATTTAAAGCCCTAAGCGGCTTTGGCCCAGTATACCTGAAGGAGCGTCTCCACCCCCATCATTTAGCCCAGACACTGAGGTCCAGCCCCGAGGGCCTTCTGGCAGTTCCCTCACTGCGAGAAGTGAGGTTACAGGGAACCAGGCAGAGGGCCTTCTCGGTGGTGGCGCCCGTCCTGTGGAACGCCCTCCCATCAGGTGTCAAAGAAATAAACAACTATCTGACTTTTAGAAGACACCTGAAGGCAGCCCTGCTTAGGGAAGTTTTTTAATGTTTGATGTTTTATCGTGTTTTTAATATTCTGTTGGGAGCCGGCCAGAGTCGCTCAGGAAACCCAGCCAGATGGGTGAGGTATAAACAACAAACCAGACACTGATACAGATTCAGAATGCAAAGTTTTGCATCACACCTTCTCTAAATTGGATGTGGAAGCCAAAGGGTTTTATCCAGCAAAGGCTCTTTGATGCAGGGGAGCCTTCTGCCCATGGCCGTGGTGACTGGAGCACACTGGCAATGGTAGGGGAGAAGTTAGGAAGGCCAACCGTTGGCAGAACCAGAGCCAATGACAGGCATGGGCAACTCATTCTAGCTTTATCCCCATCCTCAGAGGTGGATTTAGAGCAGCGTGACTGGTTCCACCACACTGGGTGCCAAGCCTAGGGGGTACCACAGGGTGCCACAACTATGATTTACTGAGCAGAATAGAAGGCAAGAGGCCGGGAGGGGTGCCAAATTTGGGGCTCGCTGAACTTTGAAATACCAAAGTCTGCCCCTGCCATCCTCTTCCTTGCTTAGCTCTGCAAGCATGACACTGAGACTAAGGAGGCGGAAGCTGCCATGGCTAGTGCTCCCCACTGGACTAGTTAATTAGGAAAGCAAGCAAGGGGGGGGGACTGTTTGAGGGCAGACTAAGGTTGGTTGGACAGTGCCCCCTTTGAGGGTTTGAGGGTGGCCATTTTTGTCCATTTCACTTTTTGTACACTGTTCCAAAGGGTTACCCAATGCTCTGGAGAAGAATTTGGGGGACACAGCAGCTGCAAGGGGAATTGGAAAAACAACCTCCTCTCCATTCCACTTTTGGAAGAATCCCGTCTTCTCTCCATATGAAGGACATCATTGGATCCAGTGCAGAGCCTACAATTTACCCATTCTGATCTGGAGAGCGCACATATATTCAATTTTCTTTCCGGATCAAGTTTAATTGATGGGCAGGAAAGCTTTGCACACATAAAGCAGGAAGGAGGGGTATGCCAGAAATCTACTCAAATATATGTAGGGTATGCAATAATGTTTTACTTAAAATATATTAAACCTGAAGGCCAGCTTGGCAGCAGTTCACTGCATACTCGATGAGCTGCACATTGTTTTTTATTCTGCGGGGGGAGGGGGAGGAGCAAGTACGCCAGACAGAATGTTACTGTGTGGCTGAATATTAAGAAAGACTAATTATTATGCAATTAGTCACAATAGGATATGTGCAATTGAGTAATAATGTTCTGGGTGTGTCACGCAGGTAGTGTCACTGCCAGTGCTCATTTTGGTATGAATTAAAATTATGCAATGATTTACACCCTGAGCAATTGTCATAATTATCATCAGCGCAGCTTTTCATTTAAAGAAGAAGCAAAGAAGCCTCCCCACCAAAACAGAGTGTAGTGGGAGTGTTGCTGTGCTTGTAGTAAGTCCGTTTCTTACCTTGTCATGTTTCAAAATTAAATCTTGTAGGGTTTCACAATTAAAGACGGATATTCTACAAACAAGATGGGACTGTGCTCACAGGTTTGTGGTTTATTTTCCAAGGGCCCAGCCCAGGTATGCAACTCTCTCGCATCAAACTGTCTTGACATCTCAATTTTTAACAAGTTTATTTGGAATTAAGCCTACTGAGTTTATTGGGATACATTTCCTGGTGTCAAGGGAGTGGCTAACACCACCCCTCGGGTTCATTCCAGGGAGGGAATTTAATAAGAAATGCAACAAAGGATTCCAGCAAGACAATACTCTTTATCAACTTCACTGCAGTAAAGCACAGTCCCATAAGTGATGGGTATTGTATTGATAGCAGGTTTCACACAGCCTTTTATACTCTTTTACATACAGCTTACATCATGCTAAGTACATAACTAGTTCCACATTGTCCATTCCATGTCAGCCATGACATGATATCTTTACGTTCCGGTCAAGACATAGACCAGTTGAGTTGATGTTAGCATGTTTAGTATTAGGCCAAGAAACCAGGAGAGACGAGGGAGAAAAACTGAGGGGAGGCCATTAGCTGAGACATTGGTGACTAATTTGACTAACCACAGTAACAAGGGGTTTTTTGGGGGGGGAGGGGAGTCTAGCAGGGGAGCAGGGAAAAAGGAGGCTCCACCTTCTCTTTAGAAAGAGACCTTTTATCAGACCTCTTATTGATTTAATTATAGATGTATTTTATTTACAGGTTTATAAGCCACACACACGTTCATATTAAAAAGTACAGCAAGGCAAAATCCAACATATAAGAAAAAAATATCAACCAGTGTATCTATAAAAACTTCATTTGCAACGTCAATAAATACTGATTGGTTAAAGGGGGGGGGTCATGCTGTAAAGGCCTACCAAAAATGAATAAATCAGAAAGCATCCAAAGGGAGGGATGGTTTCTGTTCTAGTGGCAGGGCAGTCCAGAGGGCAGGGCCTGTCACACTAAAGGCTTGGTCCCTAGTGAGGGACAACCAAGCCTCAGGAACATGGGGAACCACCAGTAGTGCTCCATCTTAGAGGTGCTCATAACCCAACCAAGAAGCATCATAGTAACGAACCAATCATTATTGCACAGAGGTCTATTCCAATCAAAGTCTCAAGTCAAGAGTCAACACAGTGCCATAAAAGCGCTGGATTTAGACTGGGCAAAGAGAGTGGGGTCCCTATTCCTGCTCAGCAAGAAAAGCTTTCTGGCTGAGACTGACCACTTTACCCCTCAACTTAATTCAGGGTGGAGGAATCCAGGGTATCCTCCATATATTGTTGGACTACAACTTTCATCATCCCTCACCCACGATGCCAAGGGTTCATGGGAATTGGAGATTGAAAATATCCGGAAAGCTGCAGATTCCCCATCACGGACTTATCATAACCCTCAAGTTAATATGAGGGTAGGACAGGATAATCTTCAAATACGCTGACCTGAGCTTTCTGTAGGAAGCTTTGACATAGATATAATTAGGAGCAATGCTAAAACCAGGGTAGAGATTTGGAATGAAATCCACAGCGGTGCTCCATAAGATCCTTAGACAGGGAGCTACATGCTTGATTTCCATTACGGAATTTGTTGCCTTTTCTTTTTAAATACCGGAATCCCAGACTGTTATGGCTAAGGTTTGGATTAATGGGCAGGTTCCGAATTGCTGTGAGCATCAAGACCTAAAGGGCATACCTGGCTGGCTCTCTTTTCATTTGCATCAGGGAAGCAGGCTGAGTCAACACTCTGGAGCTAAGAACAGGCTACCTTTTGTACCTCGCATCTCAGATGTGGCTTGGCAAGCTAATAAAGATGATGGCGATAAAAGGTTGGGGGAAATGAAGCAATTGTGCGTGTGCTTTGAGGGTGTCAGGAAACATTCATGGAAGCAATGAAGATAGTAGGAGAGGAATTAGGGCCATGGGTTAATGAGGTAAAACATCAGGAGTGATTAATAGTAAGCCCATTATAGGCAGTCCCTCTACCCTTGGAATCTGGGAGAAGCATCTTCCCAGCCAGGTAGACTCCTTTACAGCACTCGCAAAAACAGGTACGCTACCTGTTTTCTCACGACTTCAAACACGGCACCTATTTCACGGGAAGGTGGTCTTCCCCTGGTTTGGTTTCCTGGCTCTACCCATTTTGAGTCCAAAATCCTGAATATTAGAAGATTCAGGAGGCCAGCATTAAATAATAAACTGAACACATACAGATTTGTGTCATCTAAAAGGCACCGAAGAAAAGGTATATCTTTCAGTAGTAAATTGTAGCTGCCAGATTGGAAGGAAGCCATTTGTTCTGTGCAGGAAATTCCCTTTTCTGGTTCAAGCATGCCTGTGTTCATCAGGCACATCAAAGTTAGGCAAACAATATATAGATCGGGTCCTGCATACGCAGTAGGGTATCAAGGGCCATGGCTCAGCGGTCTTGTCCATGGAAGGTCACAGGTTCAATCCTGACTCTCTCTGTCCTGGGAGAGATCTCTGTCTGAAACTTTCAAGAATAAGGTAGCTTCCCATGTTTCTCTGCCGTTTGAGCAGTTCCCCTCGCAAGATCCCCACAGCCACCACCTGGGTGCACAGTTACTCAGTGGGTCAGATCAACACCAAATTGATGGCAGTGCAAGATTTTACAGCTGCGTTCACTCACTTTCATAATTCCCCTCGACTCCTTCCCCTTTTCTTTCTTTAATTTCTGAGTGGTTACAGCTGTGAGCACCTCTGTCTGGAACCTCAGGGGTAACAGGAGAAATGGCCTGGACTATGAAGCTGGACTTCCGGTGGCAAGGTCAACTCCTGTCAGTGCGCCCATACTGCCTCAACCTCACCACCACCCTGTTCCCAGCACCATACCAGTAAGCAGTAGTGGTGCCACTGCCAGGAGCTCTGTGACAGTACCCTACCCAGCCAGCTGCTCCCACTGTGACTTAGCAACCTTGGGCAGGCCTTGGCTATAAAGGAGTGGTCCATTTGCTCAAATGAGCACAGAACCTGCTGCCATGCTTCCAATTCCGTGTGCCTAATCTGCAGCAACAAACCAACCCCCATTAACATATATCAGATGCCTTTCTTATGGTTTGTCAATACAGGGAGGTTCTTGCTGTCTGAGAGTGTGCCAAACACAATGACCCCCAAATCTTCCGGAGATGTGGAGTCTTCTTTTCTCGCACCCGCGAGAAGCTCTTCCCCCTATTTCACCAGAAACTCCAGAAATCAATCTGCACACCTACGAACACCGTCAAAGCCCTTTTCGTGACCTCAGGCAATGCCTCATGGAAGCCCACTGAAGTCGATGAAAAACGTCCACTCCGATTGAGCTTTGGGTCAGATCCAGCAATTTATACCAATTTAATTTCACTGATTTAAACAGACCTGCCACTGATTAAAACGGGAGTAACAAGCCACATAATTTATTCCCAGCATAAACTTGCTGCTAGCCATGGAACCACAGATTTAATGGCATCAACACATAGGATTCAGCCTCCAGGGACTGTGGTGGCTTCTGCCCCCATAATAAAATATTTGAGGGGGCTGGGGGTTCCCAAAGTTAACAGGCATTGCCATTCAAATGGTGTGTGGGCACAGTGTCCTGTGATCAGTTATGCAGAGCTGGGCTTACCTGGGCCCCCACCAATATTTTATTCAAGTTGGCACCACTATATCGGGAAGCAATGTCCCAAACATTCTTGACCTGGATCCAGCCAATTTGGTCATGAACCCAACATGGAATAGTGGGCAGACAGCTAGCGAGATGGAATGGGGAGAGGCTAAACATGTGAAGTGAGTCATTTGCAGTGTGGTGCTTCTATGGGTGACAGAGCAAAATAATCTAGGGCTAGCCTATCATTCAGCGAGTGACATTCAGCAAGACAATGCAATGGACCAATTAATGTCCAATGGCATAAGCAAAGAAAGAGCTGCAGGAGACAGGCCAGGGAGCTGGCCCTCTCCTGGGCTACCAGTTAGCTTTCTACCTCCTCACTCTCTCAAGTGCATGTCTGCCTACTGAACTCTACCGTGTGTGTGCCATAGTCCTATGCAGTGCTTTTTTTCTGGGGGTACGCAGAGGTACACACAGGGCCGGATTTAGGTTTGATGAGGCCCTGAGCTACGGACGGTAATGGGGCCCTTCATATGTCCAGCTGTCCTTTGTCAACAACAAATTGTAGCTGTTCTTTGCGTTGAATATATGCTGTATGGTAATTTATGGACCTAATAGGTACCCTGTTTCCCCTATTTTAAGATGTAGTCATAAAATAAGCCATAGCAGGATTTTTAAGCATTCAAGGAATGTAAGCCATACCCCGAAAATAAGACATAGGGATAGGCGCAATAGCAATGCTGGCCACGGCAGGAGGAGGAGGAGGAAGAGGAGGGGGGAAAATAAGACATCCCCTGAAAATAAACTATAGTGTGTGTGTTTTTGAGGAAAAATAAATATAAGACAGTGTCTTATTTTCGGAGAAACACGGCATCTAAAGCCATATGCACATAACAAAATATGTATTCTATCAAAGTAATTGTTGAACTGAAATACAATTCAGAAGAAGTATATTAATAGTGAAATAATTATTAAGCTCTAACTGTATGTGGTTTTATTTTATTTGTTTTGTATCTTATATTTTGGAAATGTACAGCCAGGTGGGTTTTTTCCCTTTAATTTTTTTGGGGGGGCCCCAAGAGAGTGGGGCCCTAAGATATAGCTTGTTTAGCTTATGCGTAAATCCGGCACTGGGTACGCATACCCCTAAACAATTTGTGAATCTAACGGGAGAAGAAACTAATAAGAATTAAAAATAGATTCTTCTCTAGACCAGTGAATAGTCAGTTCCTTTGCTACCCCTTATGGCGGCCTCATTTTGGGTGTTTCCCGAGTCTCAGGCGGAAGCAAGCATTTAAGGTGTGAAGTAGCAGTTGGAATCTAGCACGGCGATTGGTCAGTTTCGTTGTTACTACCTCCGACAAACACCAACAGCAACCAGAAGAATCAGGAAGATGTTAGCGCACACAACCTCATGCCAATGTGGAAGTTACTGTGCGCTGTCAGCTGTGTAATATGAGGAGACGCATGTTCTTTGTACTTTTGTCCATTTACTGCATTTATTTTTCCCAATTTGAACTATAAAATAGTGATTTTCTTGAGTCACGATGACAGTACCCCTAAACACTTTTTAGGGGGGGGAGCACTGGTCCTATGGGGAGGGAAGCTGTAAAGAAGGGTGATGATTTTGCTCTTCCCACCAATGTGCACAATTTGCTCTAAAATATTAGGGCCACCATGTTATATACACAACTGGGACGTGCAAAGTGGGTCTGCTGCCATCACATCTAATTTGCCACATACAGCACAATCCTATATATCAGGCATCCCCAAACTGCGGCCCTCCAGATGTTTTGGCCTACAACTCCCATGATCCCTAGCTAACAGGACCAGTGGTCGGGGAAGATGGGAATTGTAGTCCAAAAAATCTGGAGGGCTGAAGTTTGGGGATGCCTGCTATATATGTATGTCTTCTCAGAAGTGAGTTCGATGAGACTTTCTTCTCAGTAAGCACATACAGAGCTGCAGGCTTACATCTCTTTTAGAAGTTGGTTTCTATTCTTTCTAGCCTATATTTATATGGGAATCTTTCTATACTGCTTCCCCCCCCCCTCCTGCAGCCCTTGCACTTTTCACTACCTTTTGATTATTTACATTTCACAGCGGATTTACTTACCTGTAATCTGTACTCCAGGTGCTGATGTATGATTGATATGGTCAAATTTGCCTTGGCTGTGAGCTTGAAATGCTTCCTCCCATTGCTGGCTCCATTTCAACTCTATTCTGCCCCAGCTAGCAACAGATGCTGTATAAGGGCTTTGGACCTCAACCCAAATCTATACCTCTAAAAATCAAATGGAAAAACCAACATTGTAAATGTCAAACAAAAAAAAACAAAAGAATTCTATGAATCAAATACAGATATTTTTTTCAGAGATCCAACCCACATTTTGCTCTCATCAGTCTAGAGATCGACATTTTAAATTGGAACAAATTTCAATGTATCTGAAAAGCAACGCTGTCCTATAAAAGTATCTGGCACGTGAGCTGATTTCAAGGTATATTTTAATTATATTTAATGCCTGTTTTAATCAGGCGTGTCTTGATTGCAAGGAGTGCTCTATGCCAATAGAGTGTTTGGGATTCCACTGGGATTCCCAGGGGAAATGAAAATAACGATTCTGCACCATCTAAGAATGCCCATATGCCAAGAATATCCTCCCGGGACCAGATTTGCCAGATATAGTGGTGCTTTGTGCCAGCAAAGCAACTGAAAGCAACTAAAGTGAAGCTTAGAACAGGGGGCTCAGTTAGAAACGACGACATTAGAAGTTAATCTTAGATACATCACTGTTAATGGCTGCTAAACAAAGGGCACACATAGAGACTGAATGGAGGAGGATGTTAGCTCCGTCAGTAAATGGGATGAAATTTTAAATATATCAGCTATTAGGCGGGCAGATGGTTCTCATACTAACAATCCCTTACTTAGCAAAGCTTAGATCCCTAGAAATCTCCTATTGTGAAATATGGCGGTGATAGAAACGACTATTATTTTAAAAGACCACCTGGGTCAGCCACTTTGGCATGCTGGGTTTAGAGGACGGGGTGGTTCTCTGTCGGGCCAGGCTAGAATAATGAAGGATGGCAAGGTATAGTAAACCTCTACATTCACTGAGCCAAGGCCAGCTACTTATATTTTAAAACGGCAACATTTGAACATAAGAACATCTCATCTAGTCCAACCGATTGCATCTCTAGTCCAGCATTGTCTTCTCACAGCGGCCAGCTATGATGCCAGCTGCAGCAGTGCTCTGTCCACCTGCAATTCCCCATTGGAAATCCAAACACACATTGGTTCACTCAAGGTTTGCCAAGTTCTGGTGACCAATTCTAAGATGCTGTCCAGGGCAGAGGGCTGTGTTTTCCCCACCATCAACGGTCTGAGGCTCACGTGTCACTGTGCGGCCCAGGTGTGGCCATGAATCCGCTGGCTTTGCTTACTGCAGAAAGGAGGATGAAGCAGGGGAGAAAAGCAGCTGGTAAGTCATAGGATGTGGCTGGGTCACCAGTTAGGCAGACCTGAGATGCTCCCACCATGTATGTTGCTAAGCATGCATCAACACCTTGCTCCACACAAAGCAGTTTATTGTGCTGTCATGCATGGACGTTTTCTGCAGGGTCGACACAGCATCGTCCTCATCAAATGACTACCCTGTGATATTTTCCCATTTAATCTACTGCTACCGTGTCCATGGACAATCTGGCATTTATTTATTTTTAAGCAGAAGTGGTAGATCTGGATTAAATGCAGTGGGGGAAATATTGGGTGGCACTTTGATGGGGAAGATCTTGTGTGGTTCGTCCCGATCACAGAAGAATGGCAACTTAAGTTGACAGAATATGCGCAGCTTGCAGACTTAACATATAGAATAAGAGAACAAGAAGAACATACGTTTAGAGAAGATTGGAAAATGTTTATTGAATACAGTCATACCTCTAGATATGAATGGTGCGGGTTGCGTACAACACGGGTTACATATGTGCCAAACCCGGAAGTAATGGAATGGGTTACTTCTGGGTTTGGCAATTTGCGCATGCGCAGATGTGCCAAATGGTGTCATGTGCATGCGCAGAAGAGCCGAATCGCACGGGGAGCATGTGCAGATTCGGCACTTCAGGGTAAGCACTGCTCTGGATGCGTACGGGGCTCCAGAATGGATCCCGTTCGTATCCAAAGGTACCACTGTATATGGGAAATAACTGTATACAGCTGAAAACACTGGCAATATTAAGATAAATTCAACTGTGTAAATAAGTTTTCATGGATGTAATAATGGAATACTGGATGGTATAGTTTTTGTAAAATATGCAGGGATTTATGATATGCAAAATGAACCATGGAAAGGGTAGAAAGGAAGTCATTGATATCTTAAGGATGTAAAAATTGTAAAAGAGAAACTTTAATAAAAACTTAGAGTGGAAGAGGGGGGATCTTGTGTGGACAGTGTGGAAAACTTGCATGCATGAGCAAGACTAAGTTCACAATAAACTTCCGTGTGGAAGCGCCATGTGTTCCATCGACCCTCAGCCATCTATTCCTGAAGCTACTTTTCTTTACGAAAAATAAAATTAAAACAGTGTTGGAGCTCTAAAGTTTACATTTGCATGGAGCGTATAGTTAGCCCTTAAGACATAGGAAGGCAATAGCTTCAATTATCCATCTGGATCAATCTGGACATGTTCCAGAATGCGTCTTCACATACTTATCTTTAATGATATTTATTTTATACTCCGCATTATTATGCGGGCTTTCTTCTGTCCATTGAATGCCCAAAATGTTTTGGGTGTTTTTGCTTTTGTTTTTTTGCCCTTCAACAAGACATTTCAGAGCTCATAATATGTGGCCCAAAGTATGCCAGATAGGTCAATCACATTTGTTCACGAATAATCACAAGTTTGCTTGGTTTTTTTGTACATTTATTTTTGCAGAAAAGAGTTTCCTTGCTTCTGGTTTGTGTTTTCCCTCTTGCTGTTTGGGTAGTCACTGTGGGGCTGGGGAAAGTCAGGAGCGGAGAAGCATTAGCCATAATGTATCTATCCACTGTTTATGCAGAGAGTACGTTAATTTATAATTTTCCTTAAACTCTCTTCAATTGGCCAAATGATGTCTCTTTTACAGGAATCTACTAAGTGCTCAGGTTTAGTATTCGTTAATTGAGGTAAAACTCTTAAAGCCATTAGGCAATTTAAATGTAGCTCTCTTTGAGCAATATCCTTTATTGGATTCCCCCAT
Source organism: Zootoca vivipara (assembly GCF_963506605.1). Classification (NCBI taxonomy): domain Eukaryota; kingdom Metazoa; phylum Chordata; class Lepidosauria; order Squamata; family Lacertidae; genus Zootoca; species Zootoca vivipara. The sequence continues at coordinate 25,710,678 of NC_083282.1, forward strand.
TATCCTTTAAATATCTTGGTGAGCAAGGGGATAAAATTAGAAAGAATTTGTTTGCTTTAAATTGCCAGCCTCTGCTTGATAAAACTATTAGCTATTTAGCTAATTGGACGGCTCTTCCATTATCATTAATTGGCAGAATTAATACAATTAAAATGGTGGCTTTATCTAAATGTTTGTGTTTATTTCCACATGTACCCATCAAGCTCCCTAACATGTTTTGAAAGCTTTCAATTCTCCAATTAGCTTTGTGGCTTTTCAGGGTTAGAGCGAAGATTAATTTGGGAACTCTGCAACTTCCCCTTACAGTCAGCTGGGATAGCTTACTCCTGCTTGTAAAGTTACTTATTATAATAAGTTCTTCCTAGATAGAAACCTTCCTGTCGTGGAACCAGATGGTGAATCAAGCATATTAGCCACACGGCTGGATTAACCAGTGGGGTAAAGGGCCTTTCTGAATGAGAGGGTTATTTTCACAAAAACTGTGCAGTTGTTGTTGCAACCATTCCCCTACAGTTTGCCACTTCCGTTGCAGGTAAATCTCATTTCCTGACATATACACCCCAAACTGCAAAAAAAATTGCCAATGGGAAAAATCTAATCTCACCCATATGACACACAAGAACTGTACAAGTATCAAAGCCACCTATTGCTTTAGGTTTTCAAAGCACATTGCATTATCTCAAGAATCCTTCCAACAAGGTAGGTTGGTATTATACCCATCTTATAGATGAACAGCTGAGGCAGAGAACTGGTGACTAGCCTAAGGCTGCCCAAATATTTCCATACCTGCCAATGTGAAAATAGGAACACCCCCTCCAAAATTTATCCAATGAAAATAGGGGCATCCTATTCATACCCTCCAACATTTCTCCAATGAAAATATGGACGTCCTAAGGAAAAGTGGGACATTCCAGAATCGAAAAGGAAACCGGGACAGTTTCTGTAAATCCGGGACTGTCCCTGGAAAACAGGGACACTTGAAGCATCTGTAGTTCTTGGCAGAGGCAAGATTTGAACTGGGAACTAGCTCGCAACTCGGCCTCCTATTAGCCACTGTGCCTGCAGATGGTTGCAGGGGATTATTTTATTACACATCTGCACCAGATGTGTAGCAAAAACATATATAAAACCCTGCTTCACTTGGCAGGACGATACAGATGAGAGGTTACCCTAGGGAAGTTTGAATTTGTGAGCTTTGTGACCACTGGTGAGAAGTGCCACAATTCCACGGTGCCAATCCTATCTTGTGTGTTTTCATATAGTGCCACAGTAACACCAGACTCCAGTTCCCATCATTCCTGATCATGGGCCATGCTGGTTGGGGCTGATGGGAGTCAGGATTCAATGAGCTCTGGAGAGCCCAGGCCTGACTCTCCAGCACTACATCCCAGCTTGGAGAAAGAGTCACCCAAAGTAGGGGTACACCATTTTGTGGCAAGGCCACATCCTCTAGGCCGTTACTACCACGTCCTCCTACATCCTAAGAGAGGATATCAGGGTTACTACGAATATTGTGTCACGAATACAATCCATACTAAGATCCCCTGCTGGAGTGTCATTGTCTCAAGAGTATTCACAAAGTGGAGTGAGCTTATCTAGCTCCTTGCGCCAAGCTACCCCGCCTTTCCACCCGCCTCAGAAAACAGCATCCTGTCCTTTTGCCCCGTCACAAAAGGATCAGCTGCCCGATAACGGGGAAAGTGGGGAAATTGTCAACTTCCCCAGTGCGTGTAGGAGAATCGCTCAATGCATGGCAAGAACAAAAGCACTTTTTGCTCACTTGCGTGACAGTCGCTTCCCACATTACTTTCTAAACGGGCTTGATGTTGTCTGCGCCGTGCAGTTAATGCGACTTATAAATGCGCCCTCACCTGGTGACAGGTAGCATTCACCATGTCAGGCCGACCTCTCGTTTTGGAGCCTTTCACCTGACATGGTAAATAATACCAGCTGTCACCTAGCACATTTGTAAACACTCACCATTTATGGAGTGAAATAATCTTGTCAAGCCTTTACCATTTTTCTTTTTTAAGTAATCTGCAATTCTTCCCTGAATGTCGGCTCAAACTGGAGGCATGACTTACGGATCAGAGCATCCCAAAACATACCTAAGTTTACCTTGCCTATCTGTTGTAATCCATTTGCATCCCTCGGAAGCCCAGCAGAGTTTCAGAATTCTATGATGACGCTGTGTGTATTTATTGCACGTTGTCAAGGTAAGAAATGAGTGGCGTCATAAAGTCCTTCAAAGGCACCTCGTTGGTACTTCAAGCAACCAACTAAAGTCTCATTCGTGCATTCAAAAAACATGTGCATAGGGGGAGAAGCTACATGCACTGGCCCAAATTCACATGAGGCGAGCCTGAAGGGCCTCCTAAATGCATTCAGTAGAAAGGGTTGAGAAGCCTCCTCATGACTGGGAACACTAATAGCAAATATTTTGGCAGGGGAGAATTTCTTGTGCCAGGACCTTTCCTGGAATAGATTTCTTGCATGCTGTTGGTCAGCTCTGTTGAAAAGGGGTGAGGGTGGGGTTAGCCATGGGGTGCCCCTCCTCCTACCCACAACAACTCCACCCCGTTTTTGAGATTTGTAGGCAAAAATTCCTTAGTGGACCACATACCCTCCAACATTTCTCCAATGAAAATAGGGACGTCCTCTTCTATTATTATTATTATTATTTTACTATTTATACCCCACCATCTAACTGAGTGGCTTCCAACACACACACACACACACACACACACACACACACACACACACACACATATATATATATATATATATATATATATATATATATATATATATACACACACACATACATACACACACACACACACACACACACACACACACACACAATAAAACATTAAACTAGGGCTGCCATTCGTCCGGAATTTCCCAGACACAGCCGGGATTTGTCCGCCAAAAACGACGTCAGGGCGGAATTTTTGGAAAGTGGCTAAAACGTCCGGGGAAACCCAGGCGTATGGTAGCCCATATCAAAAGTGTTGCTTTTTTGATGTTTTCCCTATTTAAAAAATAGGTAAAAACTTCTCTCTCTCTTATTGAGATTTTGCCAAATGAAGCACAACAACTTTGTGTTCACTTTTTGAAATACGGCAACTCTAATTAAACATTTAAAAACTTCCCTATACACGGCTGCCGTCAGACGGCTCAGGGGGTCAGATAACTCTATACCCTCCAACATTTGGCCGATGAAAATAGGGACATCCTAAAGAAAAGCAGGACATTCAGGAATCAGGACTGTCCCTGGAAAAAAGGGACAGTTGGAGGGTGTGGGAGCAGCTTACTTGGCACAGCCTCCGTACAGCGGACAGGTGCATTTTCACCAGTGTGTGTTTCGGTGGAGGCAGACATCCCTCTGCCTTATCCTAACACCCCCTCAGCTGCCAAACCAGTGAGTGCCGAATTGCATGTTATGTCTTTTCAAAAGAATTATTTTAAACGTCTTGTTGTAGCTGATGGGACGATAAACAGATCTAAATGATATATAGGCAAGTAAACATGTAGCTCAGTGCTGAGCCATCAGGTGCCAATTCCTCTGGTATATCTGCAGTCGTATCTCTTGAAATGGAGACTGAGGCAAACACAGCTGCAAAACGAGCAAGATTTTCAGGATGAGGAACAAGGTCCATTCAGAAGAGTTCCTTTGGGTGTGGCTTTAGGGTGTGGTTGGTTGTCTTTGGTTGGCTGTAGTGAGAATTGTATTCTTCTTCTTTATAAAAACCCAATGGCTGAAAAACGACATCAAATCTTTTTGACCTCTAAAGCACATCGCTGCTATACGCAACAATCTCCAGTAAAATGCTAAGGGAAATTCTTATAATTGCTTCACAAAGCTAAAATAATGCATCTAGGCTCGCTTTACTTACTTGTACTGAGCCACGAAGTTCTCTGTCTCAGGGTGTTCCCTGACCTCCCACCCACCAAGAATCTCATTCTGACAGGGCAGAATACCCCAATGAAGTCTTTGTGTCTTTGAGGAAATCATATTAAAGTCCTGGATTAACAAGAGGACTAATACAACATGCATACCCAGCCCCAACAGGATTAATTTACACATCAACCTTGTTCTCTAATTATGACTCCACCGGTGGAGTGTGTGTGTGTGTGTGTGTGTGTGGGAGAGAGAGTCAGGCGGATGGAGACAGATTCCTTTCTATTATCTCCTCCTTTATCTGTCAATATATTTACTTTGGCCTGGACTTTTGAAAGTAAGTGCATTCATAAACCAGATTTGATTTCCGGGAGAGAAGCGTTCCATTTGAAAAAGCGCTTGCCAAGACTCCGCGCCAATAATGCCGTTTCAGTCAAAGGACCTTGGCCAAGTGTCCTACTTTATAAAGGACGGTCCTCTATCTGACGGTATCGTCTGTTTGAAAGGCTATTCTGCCCAATTCCAGCTTTAAGAATAAAGAACTGTAAGGAGGGAGAGTTGCAGCCTTCATGTTGCTCAGCCAGACAGCAAACTGAGCAGGCATGCAGGTCACCTGCATTTCTATTTAAATCAAATATATTTCTATATTTGCATCTATAAATATAAAATAGCATTGCAATTTTTAGGGAAATGGTGTCCCTTTTCGTCCTCACTTTTGGTGATGTAGAAGCAGCCACCTTAATGCCAAATCTCAATCCTGGAGCATGTCAAAAATAATTATAGGAACAAGGGAAACAGCCTTATATAACAAAGCAGACCATTGAACCGCTGACCTTCCAAGTGTCCCTATTTTCCAGGGACATCCCTGATTTAGAGAAGCCATCCCGGATTCTGATTTGATCCTGGAATGTCCCACTTTTCCTTAGGATGTCCCTATTTTCATTGGAGAAATGTTGGACGGTATGGAGTTATTCGATCCCCGAGTCGTCTGAAGGCCAGCCTGTATAGCAAAGGGGTTTTCTGTTTAATATTTTACTATGTTTTTATATATGTTGGAAGCTGCCCAGAGTGGTTGGGGCAACCCAGTCAGATGTGTGGGGTTGTAAATAGTGAAATGCTGGTTATGGAATGGGACGTCCTTATTTTCATCCGACAAATGTTGGAGGGCATGGAACCGTTGCAGCTCACTATTTTCCGCTCCCACCAACAAGCAGTTGTCCAGAAATTCATGCAGAAGTCTTTTCTCATCCCTACCTAGAGATGCCAGGAGTTGAACCTGGAACTTTTGGCAGGCAAAAGATTGTGCTCTAGCACAGACCTGTGGCCTTTACCCCCACCAGTTAGTAAGCAGTCGCCAGAAGGAGACATACAAGACTGTTGGGTGGTGTAATACATCTCCTTCTGGCAACTCTTTCAGCCAAGCTGGTGCCAGACGTATTGCTCTGCTTTCCTTTGAACTAATATGTGAGGTCGAGAGGAGGGTCTTCTCATCTGTGCAGCCAAGGACTTCCATATGTACAGCCAAGCTTGTACCCCAGAGATGTCACTCTGGTGTAATGCAGCGGTTTGACTTCACCCTTGGGGGCGCATTCTTGAGACACATGGAGGCCAGCAACAAGGGCCTTTTTGGCAGATACACAAGACCACCACTGGAGTCATCGGAACCTGTAGGAGTAGAGGAGAGGGGCATTGATGGACTTCCCAACAAGCTCAGCACACTCCAGTTTTAGTTTGGTTTCATTTTAGGAACAAAATGTTATGAGGTGGCCTTTTAAGGCTTAATTCCTTTTAGGAGGGAAATGGTGAAGCTTCAGTTATTGAGAGACCTAGTACTGTATATTCTGTCTTGCTAGCTGAAGTTTGAACAGGGCCGTCTTAAGCATGTCGGGCGCCCGGGCGCCGTGGTGCGAAGATCGCTCCGGCACCCCCCCCCCTGTTTCCCACTGCCGCTGTCTGGCGGGCGCAGCTGCATGGCACCCCCTGGTGGCCCGGCGCCCGGCGCCACCCAGCCTTGTCTTAGAGCCGGCCCTGAGTCTGAACTATATAAATAAGAAGCAATGCCAAAAGCGGGATGGAACATTCTCCTGAGGATCCTTGGAGCAACTATTACATAGTATTTTATCGTTCTTGGTCATAGAATCATAGAATCTTGGTCCCTCTCCCTCCTCTCCCGCATGTTTCCGCCCCCACCCCACCCCACATTTCTAAACACAATGTGGTGATGAATATGATTGTTATTATCCCAAAGACCTTCCTTGCCTGCTCACTGCATCTCTGTTTATGAAATGCCATAACAAAAGTGAGCTCACGCTTGTGTGACTCCACTGCGTGATGCTCCTGTGTGCCAGATGGGCACTTTCATGACTGTATGAGCGTGGATTATTTCATTTCCTACATCTGGGACTCCAAATGGCTGTGCAGAATGCCACAGGAGAGAGGCTCGGCTGCTTCAGCTGGGGAAACTGGCCTCCGCGAGGGAACCCACTGGATCAGAGGGCATCAAGCTGCCCCATGTGGCACGGGAAAAGTTCATGGAGAACTGAGGGCATAAGGGAAACCTTTAGAACCAGGAACAAGGCAGAAAATAAACAATTACTAATGCAGTATCTCAGCTGCAGGGAAAGGAAGGGGGAGGGAGAGAAGGGGCGGAGAAGGGGAAAATAATAAACCACAAGCAATTTCTCGGCTGGCCGTAGAAGACGGGCTTGAAATGCTGCATCGTTACGGTGGGGAGATGCAGTGACCTTCAGACTGATCTCTTCATGCAGCAGGGACTAGGCCCAAGAGGAATGGTCTAAGGGGTGCTGCCATTTACCACGTCAACCTTGGCTCCATTTTGACTCCATGTGCAAAGCTTGCCATAGGGCCTTAACAAGGCTCATGCAGCATCATTTCAACTAGGATAACTCTCCTGTGGCTTGAGAAGAGAGCAAAGCATGGCACAAAGCAATGTCCCCATGCAAAGCTCATGTTCTGTTTCACTTTGGGCATGCCAAGCATGCCACCCTTCTCAAAGGAAGACTGTGCCAAGAATGCTCCACAAGGTTTGGAAGGTGTCTTGGGTAAGCGGTCAGGCCTTCCAGAGATGATTTTGTCCCACCTGGTCTCGGGAAGAGCCACAGCTCAAGGGCAAAACAGATGCTTTGCTTACAAATAGTCCCTGGAGTGGGTGGCGCTGTGGTCTAAACACTGAGTCTCTTGATCTTGCCAATCAGAAGGTTGGCCGTTCGAATCCCTGCAACGGGGTGAGCTCCCTTTGCTCTGTCCCAGCTCCTGCCAACCTAGCAGTTCGAAAGCACACCAGTGCAAGTAGATAAATAGGTACCCACTCTGGTTTCTGTCACGGTCTCCCGTTGCACCAGAAGCGGTTTAGTCATGCTGGCCACATGCCCTGGAAAGCTGTCCGTGGACAAACGCCGGCTCCCAAGGCCTGAAAGTGAGATGAGCGTTGCAACTCCGTAGTCGCCTTTCACTGGACTTAAACGTCTAGGAGTCCTTTAACTTTACCTTTTACCCTGGTGCAATCCCTGGCATCTCCAGATAGGGCTGTGAAAGACCCTATCTGAAACCCTGAAGAGCCAGCAACATTCAATGTGGGCAATGCCAAACCAGATGGGTCAGCAGTTTGATTCACCCTATGGCAGCATCAGATGTTTGCCCATTTTAGGGTGACTCCACTTGAGCCAGCTATGATGAGCAACCAGAATGATCCTCCTCGTAGCTATTTCTTCCATAAATGTTCCCAATAGATAACGGGCTGACGTTCACCATAATCCAATCCTGAAATGTTGAGTGGGGTTTTTTCACCCCCTCATGGCAATGGCCTAACCCACAGGGGTTGTTTTTGACAATTTCAGTATAAGAGGCAGGATTCAAAGAGCTGCTTAAGCTCGTACAAGGGATTTGTGCTAGCCCAAATGTTTAACTAGAATTAAACCTTTTTGGTTTTACTTTGAAGAACAGCAGCAGCACACACAAACACAGCTGCTGCCCATACAGTAGACCACTCTTGAAACTTTTCCCCTTTTGCTGTATGTTATTTAAGAGTCTGGGAGACTTTCCTATTGGAAGGAAGGAAGGAAGGAAGGAAGTCCCTAGTTCTGTGGTTATTTTAATCATGGCCAAGGATTATAAGCAATAAAAATACAATTTTAAAAAATAGTACCATCAAATCTTCTAAAGGGTGTGACTAACAGAGTGCTTCTAGGCATGTCTACTCTGATTGCGTTCAACATGGCTTACTCCCAGGCAAGGAGGTGTAGGATTGCAGCCTGGCTAGGAAGTTAAGGGGTTGTGGGAACAGGACAAGGTAGAAGACTTGAATCCTGCATAGAAAGAAATGGGCATAATAATTACCAAGGTGACAACGTTTGGACCGGGAGGGAGGAGGGAGATGCGGAACAAAAAGGCAACAACCCAGAAACAACTTTCCAAAAAGAATTTGTGACAGAGAGTCAAAAAATAAACAGCAGTTGCCTTCACGGTTTTGCATAAGATATTTACAAACCAGAGCATATCAGTGTTTGCTTTATGCATTTCCACATCCTGCTCGGTTTAAAGCAGCAATTTTCTGCAAGGACAACAGAGGGAGGAAAAAAAACATGCTTTACACTGCTTATATTAATTACATTTTTCATTACCCGTCATGTTTTCTACAGGCTTGTGTATTATTACTGCAAAATGTAATGAAACAGAAGGGGGGGAGAAAGAGAGAAAGAGAATGGACTTCTGGGAAATTTTCCAATTCTTGAAATGCAATGTTAATTGAGAGCTATTTTTAGGTCAGCACAGATAGTGTGGGACCCGGTGCCATCCGTCACAGAATGGGCACTGTGCAGGCCAGAGAGCTGCTCTGCTTTGTTGGGTGACATGCTCCACCGGTGAGGGGAGAGAAAAGAAGAGGGAACAGGAGTCCCACAAAGCGATGCTCCTCTCCGGGATGTGGTGCAGATTCATTTGATGGCTCTGTGCAAGTTTCTCAAAGCAGACGGGAAGGGGGGGGGAGGGAAGGGAAGGGAAGGGTGCAGCGTTGGACCCAAGCCAAGGCCCAACAGGTTGGAACTGTGATAGTTCAGGGAGGAGTTGCCATGACAGGAGGAGGTCGAATTAAATGAAAGCAAGCAGCTCCCTTCGGTTTGGTGGCAAACTTCCAGCTTTGTGAGGGAGCGGCGGTTCGAAATCAACATGCAATCCGGAGCAATGGATTGGAAATGTGATCCCTCTTAATTTATATATCTCTCTCAAAAGGGCTGCCAAAAATCAATTATTTTAATTTGTATATAGCACAGGCATGTACTGATTCAAGTTTCTTTTGAAGTATGTTTTTAAACAGCCGGCACACAAAGCCACTCGCTCGCTCTCCCCAATGCAAGAAAGAAAGAGGGTGGGGGGAGAGAAAGAGAGTTTAAAACATTGAAAAGACCACAAGTTTTCGCAGTTTCTTTGATCCCGGCAAGAAGGCACACAGAGCCAGTTCAAGCAAATCTAGGAACCCCCTACCAAGTCATTCTACTGGAATCCCAAGAGTCAGCAAAGAGCGGTCGTCTCCTTCCCCTTATCCAAGCATTCTCTTGCGATGTTGTTTCAAGGCAGGCCAACACTTCAAGCTTCTGTGGCATCCTTTGTTGTTACCAAAATCCCCGCAGTCTCTACTAACGTGTGCTGGATGTACAAAGCACGAGTGTGTGTTCAGGAGTGTGTTAGGCACGACTGAACTGTGTCAAAGGATTCTGCACACACACTCTTTATCACCCAAAGAGACTTGCTGGATCAGGCCCTGGCCCAGCATCCTATCTTGCCAACCAATAGGCATTTGGTGGCCCACAAGAAACTGGCCGAAGGGTCAGTCTGCCAATACAGTATGGTGACCTTCTGACTGCCCTGGTTGTTGAGTCCAAGGGCCACTTAGAGCTCCTGCTGCCTCAGCTTTTATTGTATCATTTATTCTTTAAGCCAACGTGGCGACCATAGATGCCTTCCTTCAGTGTCTGGTTTGTAAATGGGCCCATGGGCCCCGCAAAAGTTTGGTAAACCCCAGTTGAAACCTTATTATACCAAACTGCCATCAAAATTTCACTTGTAGACATATCATCTGATAATAATGTAAATATGTCAACAACTTGCAGAACAATGGCATATCGGGGTTGCCTGACTACACCATGTTGGCTACCCTTGATTAAATGACGCTACAGTGGAACCCTACTTACGGATGTAATCAGTTCCGGCAGTCCGTCCGTAAGTCGATCCGGGTTGCTGGTAGAAGCACCATTGTGCGCAGCCGCATTTGGCAGCAGAGCGCTTCTGCGCATGTGCAGGCGGCTGCTGCTGCTTCCGTGCATGTGCAAATGGCAGAAGCTGCTTCTGCGTGTGCATGAATCACGGCAAACCCAGTATTTACTTCCGGGTTTGCCACGGTCGCAACTTGGATCAGGCCCAAGTAGAGGTGGTCGTAAGTAGAGGTTCTACTGTATTGTGTTAGCAATTTACATACAGTAGTATGTTGGTTTATGAACTTAATCCGTTCCGGAAGTCTGTTCTTAAACCAAAGCATTCTTAAACCAAGGCGTGCTTTCCCATAGCAGCAGGGGACTCAATTTGCAAATGGAACACACTCAACAGGAAGCGGAACATGTTCTGCTTCCCAGGCAAAGTTCACAAACCAAAACACCTACTTCCGGGTTTGCAGCGTTCTTAAGCCAATTTGTTCATAAACTAAGCTGTTCATAAACCAAGGTATCACTGTATTTATGTCATTTTAGGTGATATACCCACAAGGGAAATTTTGATGATAATTAATGGGTTAGCTAAGTTTTACTCAGAGTAGATCCACTGAAATTAATGGACATGGCTAAGATAGGTCAATTAATTTCATCGGGCTTACTCTGGCAACACTTACCCTGTTTCTCATATTTTAAGGCATCCCCATAAAATAAGCCATAGCAGGATTTTTAAGCATTCAAGGAATATAAGCCATACCCCGAAAATAAGACATAGTGATAGGAGCAGCAGCAATGCTGGCCACGGCAGGAGGAGGAGGAAAAAAATAAGACATCCCTTGAAAATAAGCCATAGTGTGTTTTTTTGAGGAAAAAATAAATATAAGACGTGTCTTATAATATGAGAAACACGGTAGCTGAGTACCACACCTTATTTCTTCTATACTCTGTGAAGCTTAACCTATTTTTCTTACTTTTATTCTGCCCTCCCCCCTTACCACTTCCTTGTTTAGACTATAAAGCTAAGTTATAGAGAACAAATATTGAATATTTGGGTATATCACTTCTACAGTAATTACATATTGCTATTATTAACCCCTGTTATTAATTATATTACTTCTGCAGTAATCGTTAAGACATAATGATTTCAGTGGGGGAGATCTGAGCATGAGCTTAACTCACCAGATGAAATCAATGAAACTTTGACAGTGCAATCCTAGGCTTGCCGGCCCAGACATAAACCCCCTTGGAGTTCAGATAAGTGTCCATAGGATTGCAGCCTGAAGCACTTGACTTCAGATGGATCACGGCTCCCCACACAGCAGATGAGCTTAAGTTATAACAAGTGCAAAGGATTCGAAATCATACTGCTCTTAATTGCTGGACTTCAACCTGTTCAAGAAATAATAATACCAGAATCTGAATCTTCGGTGTCAGATGAAAGTTCACAAAACAGTACTGAGTTAATTCTATATTACTGATTAGTAATATAGAATCAGGTGTGTGTGAAATATCAGCTTCATTGAAATAGAGATCTGGGTCACCTGATATCATTAGGTGCTTGGGAATTGGTTAAATATACCTCAATAAACCACAAGTGTTAACGTTAAAGAAAAAATTTATTAAGTGATTATGCAATGGTATCTCATACCCTCCAACATTTCTCCGATGAAAACTGGGGTGTCCCCTCCAACAATTCTCCAGTGAAAATAGGGGCATCCTAAGGAAAAGCGGGACATTCCTGGATCAAATCAGATACCAGGATGGTTTCTGTAAATCCAGGACTGTTCCTGGAAAATAGGGATACTTGGAGGGTCTGGTATCTAACATTAGCAGGGCTCAATTTTATATACAGAACAACAAGCGTTGAATACTGGCATTGTAAAATGAATAATGCTGGACTGGTCCAATATATATACATATATATTCTGGTGCACGGTTATAAAAGAATTAGAAAACATCCAAGCCATGCAGCCAACTTTTATTTTTAAAAATCCATGGAATGCTTGCACCGCTTGGAATATTTAGTCCATCCTTGATTATCTTGGACATATCTTTAATTCTTGGCCCTTTTCTGCCTTGCGTAATCAAGGCTTCTACTGGCATGCAAGGAAAGAAAGAAAGCATAGCCGCCCAATGCCCTCTGCAGAGGTGGATCAGCTGGAATATGCCTACACTAACGTTAGAGGTCAGGGAATCACCTGCACAATGCTTCTTATTCCTCCCCAGCAAAGAGCCTGATCAGCGTAGCTTTTACCTGACTATTCCTGTTAGATTAAAAAGAAGAAGAACACTCTCAACCTCTCCGGTGCTTAGATAGGAGCGATAAATCATAAATATATGCTAACATGATTTCCTCTTATCTGACACAGTGAATTAAGACGGTTGAGCACAAACATTTATAGCGGGAATGACAAACGCTTCCTTTTAGGTATGCAGCATCAAAACCATTAAGTTTTATGGTAAAGAACATTTAAAGCTAACGCAAGCAATATACATCAGTGCATTAGTGCACTAAGATGTAGTTGCATGTGTGCACAAATACACCGCGTGCACACAGGAAGACGCTGACCATACGAATTAAGAGAAAGCTCCACTGTTTGAAAATGATTTGCCAGAAGGTCTGGCTCCGATGCAGTTCAGCATTAAGAGAACGAGGCTCATCTCCGTTCACCCCGACCCCCAGGCTCACGCAGTCCTCTCCCTTGCTTCTCTCCCAGCACAGCCACAACCCTTTCACTTTTGCTGTTTAAGCGTCCTTTGTTGTGCCATCCAATCCTGAGGTCAATCTAAACTATGGTTAGTGCAAACCAGCCCCTTATAGTGGCTGATGGAGCTAAATTGTTATTTGACTGCATCGGCCTATTGTTCTGCTGCTTTATTTTGTGCAGTGGTACCTCGGTTTAAGTACACAATTGGTTCCGGAAGTCTGTACTTAACCTGAAGCGTACTTAACGTGAAGCAAACTTTCCCATTCAAAGTAATGGAAAGTGGATTAATCCGTTCCGGATGGGTCTGCGGAGTACTTAAACTAAAAGTACTCAAACCGAAGCGTACTTAAACCGAGGTATGACTGTATTGGAAAATTAACGAGATGGAAGTGAAGGGTTTCTGACCTCGTGACAGCCACTTCAGAGGAGCAGAGGGGAGAACTTCCTAGACTAGCTTTGTTTTTATAACATCAAATCATGGATTAGCAAAAGGATGGGGAGCCTTAGATGTTCTAAGTCAATGGTCAGAGATGATGGGAGTTGTAGCAACAGCTGGACAGCCACAGGGTTCCCTGCCCTGGTTTAGTGTTACATCTAAACCAAACCTATGTCTATGAGTGTTGCCTGGTCAGTGAAAATTATCTGTGAATTTCTACTTTTGACAGCCTTATTTTTTAGAAAAAAAACTCCCTGGCTTTTTGTTCAGGCAGAATCATGTGACAAACCACAGTAATAATAAGCAGCTTGAAGATTCCCTCTCAGAATGGGATCATGGAAATGAGATTTATTTGATTGGATCAATATTTGGGATTTCATGGAGGAGAAGGGATTCAAATGCGCCCTTGAAATTTTTACTTTAATGTGTTCATTTTCTTTTCAATGGCGTGCCAAACGTCCTAGGATTTAGAAACCTGACAGGTAATAGGGAGAATGTGTAGCCAGGAGTCTCCTTGGAAAATCCCACTCCAATTGATGGCCCTAACTTAAATCAACATAAATCATTTAGTGAAATATTTGGTCGAAAAATGCCCAGGGCATGGATTCTGAATTACTTTCCACCTTAGTCCTTTTAAGCTGCTGATGAAATTACTGGCGAACAGTAATCAGTACTTTTTTTCTGTCCCAAGGTTAAAAACAGCAACTACAAAAGACCAAGGTGTGCCATTATCAGCTTTTCATGGTGCAATTCATTGCACAAGCCTACATGTATTTTTACCTGGAAGTAAATCCTTCTGTGGTCAGTGGAGGTTACTCCCTGGTAAATTTGCTTAGGATTGCAGCCTCAGTAACTGAGAGTCCGAAGATAGCATCATAATGAAAAACAGGTTTATAAAACTCAGGTGTGTGTTTAGATAGAGAGATAGATATTAATTTCGACAGAATCCTGAGTTCCAAGCAAACAGGACTGGGTGATCAGAAGGGAATGTTCAAAGCATTGAGAATAGCCTTCACATGGTTGAGACGCAACCGGTACCCTATAACAAGGGTGGGGAACTTCAGGTCCAGGGGCTAAATATGGCCCTCCAAGCTTTTCTGTCTGGCCCTCAGGACTCTCCGAAGGTCACACCATTTTTGGCTGCCCTCCATGGTCTCTCTCAAGCACTTTTGGCTGGCTAGAATGTGTCCTTGCTTCTTCTTCTTCATCATCATCATCATCATGCTGGCATGAACCATTTAGCAGGAATGACCCCAGCCACTGTGTGAGGCTTTGAACACAAATAAAAACACAATAAAACGTCAAACATAAATAATAACCATCTGCTCCAATACAAAAAAAGTCACAATAGCTTTAAAATAAACAACTTGTATCACTTAAAGCAATATTCAATAACCCATTAGAATCTAATAGTAAACAGTGGAATTAAATGTCAGCAAATAATAATTAAACAGTTTACACTTATCCGTTACAATAAAGAATTGCTAAACTAAAATCAGTCAAAATAAGGGCGAGTCCCGATGCCTAAAATACCACAAAACATACAACTCACGTAAAAGGATCAAAGTGAGAGACAAGGACACGCAGCTTATACAATCCCCGAACGCCTCTTCTCTCTTCCCAGCTGCTTCAGCTGTTCTCTTGGTCACCTGGCTGGAGGATGGAGAGATGCAGAGCGGGAATTAGTGCAGAAACCTCGGACTTGGGTGTGGCTGGAATGTAGTGAACTGGAATGTGCTTCCTGGAATTTGGCTCACTGCGGAAAGGTCAGAGACACATCTGTTCCTCTGCCTACTTTGACATCTGACTTGGCCTAGTTTGGCTCTGGTTCTACCCACCACCGACCTGCAACCCCCGGAGAGTTGCCTGAGGGAATGCAGCCTGCAGTCTGAGAAAGGCTTCCCTGCGCCTGTGTTACCTAGATCTGCCGATAAATCCCATCCTCTTGTATCCAACCATTTGTTTCACTAATTACTAGTACAGTGGTACCTCGGTTTAAGTACACAATTGGTTCCGGAAGTCTGTACTTAACCTGAAGCATACTTAACCTGAAGCAAACTTTCCCATTGAAAGTAATGGAAAGTGGATTAATCCGTTCCAGACGGGTCTGCGGAGTACTCAACCTGAAGCGTACTTAACCCAAAGTATGAGTATAATTGGTTCTGGAAGTCCGTACTTAACCTGAAGCATACTTAACCTGAAGCAAACTTTCCCATTGAAAGTAATGGAAAGTGGATTAATCCGTTCCAGACGGGTCTGCGGAGTACTCAACCCGAAGCGTACTTAACCCGAAGTATGAGTGTAATTGGTTCTGGAAGTCCGTACTTAACCTGAAGCGTACTTAACCTGAAGCAAACTTTCCCACTGAAAGTAATGGAAAGTGGATTAATCCGTTCCAGACAGGTCTATGGAGTACTTAAACTGAAAGTACTCAAACCAAAGCGTACTTAAACCGAGGTATGACTGCACCGTATATTTCAATATTTGCCCTGCAAATGTCGTTGGAAGCTTTTGACTTGTCTGGGAGAAAGCAGACAGATTGGGAACAGGGACATAGTGATGGGAACCCTGCCCCAAACACTGGTGTACATAGTTTGTTGGTTAACTGACAGGTATTGCCTCCTCAGCTGCTTCCCCATTTGAAGCCCTGGCAAAGTCCCTTCCATGAACCTGCTTCTACATCAGTGCATGCTCCTCTGCCTTTCCTTGGTAGCATAAATGGCTGGCTACAAGCTGCCAGGACCCTGGGGAATTGAAAATGGTGACTCAAAGCTCTCTTTCTCTCTCTCTCTCTCTTACCTCCAATTGCAACCCCAGGCTGTTCCAGATTTGAGGAAACCCTTGGGCAAAGCTACTCAATTGTAGAGGGACCCAAGGTTGGCATGCTCAAGAATACCAATATCTGATTCCAGCCTATAACAGCTTGTTCACATGACAAGATAGGACCTTCCATCATCAATCAACTTGGCCCTGTGGGCTGTTTGAGTGTGCCTTGCCCCAAGTTCAAGGAAGGATTTGCATGAAACCCCCCCTGATGAAACAGAGAGAAACAACTGGTTCTGATCAGCTGGTGGGCAGTGGGAGAATGCCTTGCTCTAGGATCAGGAAGGAATTTGCATTGCAACCCCTGCTAAAATGGAGGGGAGGGGACCATCTTTAGCAGTGATTTCAATGCAAACCCCTTTGCGATCCCAGAGCCAGCCTTCAAAGAGGCTTGCCACCTGATTTCATTGTAGCAGCAGGTGATTGACAGGTGGGTGGTACCAGGCACCTGTCAAATCTGACCCAGGAGGGATTGGGCAGGTACAGATTTGGCCCAGGGGGTGGCGAGAGAAAAAGTGTTCTCACTTCTGCGCTAGAAGGCAGCACAGAGGCAGGACCTGGGAACTGCCTTTTTTATTTATATAGGTGATTGTTATGAGGACAAAGGAAAATGTAAAATATTGGGAAGCCCTTTGCAGATAAGTGTCATAAAATCTCCGCTCAGCATGAAACCCACAGGATAACCTCACTTTCCTCACTTCCCCCAAACGATAAGCTGAGCTCTGAAGAGGAAGGGTGTGAGAAAATGGAACAAATAAGACAATCATAAGAACATTTTAAAAAAGCATAACAAGGACAATTATTCATAATAATAGGAAGCGCAATGATCTCGCTGGTTCTTTCAAACTGCTTTATTCTTTCCCAGGAATAAGCAGCTGCCGCCTAGGCTCTCACACATGTGACCAGTGTAGCTTTGCAGTTTTGAGGTCACATCATTAATTACAAAAAAAATATGTGTCTGATTCTCCACTCCATTACTCCGGTTTTATGCCAGTTATCATTCCACTAAAAGTTCCGCAGCTACACCCACATAAAAGAGGAGATTATAAATTATTTCCCCCCCAAAAAAAAATGCAGCCCCGTTTTCCTCTTCCATGGAACTAGCATAATCTCCTCTCCTCTGCCCATCCTACACCACACTTTTTGAAATCCCCAAAGCATCAGAAAAAGAAGACCCTGGTAGGTTGTTGTTGTTTTTAAAGCAAGTGGTCTTTTTCCAGTTTTATCCAGAATGCTGTAATATTCACACCGATCCTTTGAAGTTACCCTGGACCACAGCTGATTTGGTGAAAACACCACAGGAAAGGAACAACACAAAACATTAACTGAAAAGCCAGCTCTTTTCATTTGTTAATTGCCTGGCATGAATTGTTGTTGACACTGGTTTGTCCTCAGCTCTAAATATGTTAAAATCCCCCTTAAGAAAGAGGTTTCAAAGGATACAGTCATCACTGGGGTATCCCATACATCCCTTGTGTTCAGAAGGAACCCACCCACACATGTCAAAGTTCCTTACTTTCTCAAGAAACTGGAATTTATTGCCCTGAACTCTCCGAGTGCTTCCTTAAAAAGGCCTTAGTTTTAAAACCCTGCCCCTCTCGGATGCCAGAAGGGACCCAAAATGATTAACACGTTGCAGAGGGGAGGAAATATGGGGTGAGAGCAATTAGCCCAGAATGTAACAAATCTAAAAATAAATTGGCTTCATTTTTGTCTCCCTTGCACCAGTGTAGGCAGAGCAACATTAATTAGTGTAATAGGACAATAGGAATTAAATTGGCTTGGTCACCAGATTTTTGCCAGACGGCTCCGCTGCTGCCGGGATTGCTATCCAACTTCAAAGATTTGGAAAGATGGTTGCTGCAAACGCTGGAGAATAGAAACCTGTTTTTCATCAACCAGGCCGGCCTGACAAATTAAGTCTGTGGAGCCATTAGATTAAGATAAGAGCTTATCTCCTCGACTGACATTTATTCAGAGGTTTTTATACTGCTCAGCTAGTAATTAGAGTCGTTGAATTTTTAACACTGCTTTGTCCAGCCACTTGACAACTCAGAGTCCAAAAATATAGTGTTTGAGAGGGCGGTATTCTTTTTTTTCAAAAAAGGGAGAGAGAGAGAGAGAGAGAAATTAACCCAAGAATACAAAATAATTAGCCTGCAAAGGGCTTTTTTGTTTCCAGAAAAGAACCGTGATTCTAAAGCATGCAGGAAGGTTTTAAGTGAGTCTGTCACGTAATCACTTGTATTCAAAATCTGGCAGCCCCCTTACATTAAGCCTTTAGGTAGGAAAGCTTAGGTATCTTTTCTCTCCAGGATCTATAATTTCTTTCAACCCATACATCTTGCAAATTCTAACATGTTACCAGGGCATAATCAAAACAGTGGCCCTAGTCATTAATGACTGCCTGCTGTTTTACTCGCCTAATTCGGTGTACAGGCTGTGATTTTTCCAGGGGACTTTCAAAAGGAATTTCGCTTCATACGGCTGATTTCACTGCAAAAGGTTTATTTTTCCTGCCCTAATTTTTTGTTATAATAGCAAACTGATTGCTCCACAATAGGCTGATATATTTGATTTGGATGCAGGGCTTTGAAGGCTGCTCGAGATTAGTCGATCTTACGGGTGTGTTTTAAGCAGCTCGTTTTGAGTAATTTGGAGATCAGAATTGGAATAATAAATTAGTAGTTAAATGGGTGATGTGTTATTTATGGAAATTTGGATGGCTTGTTATGACTGCATCCCGTTAACAGTCCCCAATATATTGTTTACACCCTTCACTCAACATGCTAAGTTTGCTATCTTTAACAACAACCCCTCCCAGGGAAAAAAACAACATGCACACACAACATCCCAGAAATCATCTTGGAATAGAAAAATATGAGGCTCTTCTCCAACTAATCCATTTGCATGTTCACTCTTCCTCTTACTGAAAGGAAACAAGCCAGATTAGTAAGCAGCGGATCTTGACTATGACATTTCCCTTTAAACTGCAGGTGTTCCACTTTCATGTGCATATCTGTTCGATAGTCTGTGTATCACAGTGATGCCTTACGAAACAAGTGCAGCAGTTTATTTATCAAGGTGCAGACACCATCTGCACTGTGCATGCGAAGCAGTATGGAACCACTTCAAACAGCCGTGGTCTGCTCCCGCCAAAATAAATTCTGTGAGCAGTCATTTGTTACACATACTAAGAGCTGTGGAAGACCCCTATTTCTCTCAAAGAGCTCCAGTTTCCCAGAGTTACTTGGGAAGAGAGTTTGTCTGTGACTCCACTCTGGGAATTGTAGTTGTCTGTAGGGAATAGGGGTCTCCCAACTGCTCTTAAAGGTAAAGGGACCCCTGACCATTAGGTCCAGTCACGGACGCCTCTGGGGTTGCGGCGCTCATCTCACTTTATTGGCCGAGGGAGCCGGCGTACAGCTTCCAGGTCATGTGGCCAGCATGACTGAGCCGCTTCTGGAGAACCAGAGCAGCACACGGAAACACCATTTGCCTTCCTGCCGGAGCGGTACCTATTTTACCTTCCCGCCGGAGCGGTACCTACAGTATTTATCTACAGTGGTACCTTGCAAGACGAATGCCCTGCAAGGCGAATTTTTCGCAAGACGAATGTGTCTTGCAATGTGATGGTGACTCGCAAGATGAATTTGTTTTGCGAAAAATTCGTCTTGCGAATCACGGTTTCCCATAGGAATGCATTGAAATTTAATTAATGCGTTCCTATGGGCAAAAAAAGAAATTTCAATGCATTCCTATGGGAAACCGCGATTCGCAGGATGAATTCTTCGCAAAACAAATTGACTCGCGGAACAAATTAAATTCGTCTTGCGAGGCACCACTGTACTTGCACTTTGACGTGCTTTCGAACTGCTAGGTTGGCAGGAGCAGGGACCAAGCAACAAGAGCTTCACTCCGTCATGGGGATTCGAACCGCCGACCTTCCTAGACTCTGTGGTTTAGAGCACAGCGCCAGCAGCAAACAAAAAAGCTGCAATTCCCAGCATGCTTTGCAGGAAGTTGTGACTGTTCAAAGGGGTATGATAATGCTTTGAATGCATAGCACAGATGGGACCATATTCATTACAACATGCCTATAACCACTAGGTAAGTTGGCCATCCAGGGAAAAGATCTCGACACACATCAATGCTCCAATCAGTTTGGCCTAGGGGTTAGAGTGTCAGACTAGGATCGAGGAAGCCCACATCCAAATCCCCATTCAACCATAAGAGCTCACTCACCTACCTCGCAACATTGTTGTGGTGGTGAAATCGGAGAGAAAGAGAACCCCCCTCAGGTGCTTGGAAAAATCATAGGATGGGGGGGGGGGAATATATGCTAGAACCTTAGGCCTCTGCAGTTAAAATGTATTAAAGGGCTTTGTTGCCCTAGTACAACAAATCTACTTTAAAAGAGAATCTTTCCCTTTGTGGTTCGGTAAGTGATGGGGAACTGCATTGAAAAGGGGGTGAATGGGTGACTAATAGGAAAGCATATAAACATCCAACAAAAAGAAAGAAAGAAAGAAATCAGGATGGATGCCGGACAAATGCTCATTGCAGTATAACATCTGCATGAGCAAATCCAGATGAAGGCTCGATAAAGACCAGATATAATCTAACCTCTGCATTAGCTTTGCGCAAGCAAATCAGGAATGCTCAATAAACAGGCCATCTGGAGGGGCTCTCAGTTTCACCTTCGTTCCTTAAACAGTGTTACTGACAATTCAAGCTGTCCGAGTGATCTGTGTTGGTTAGATCAAAAGAAAACTCTTGCAACACAGCTCAGTTATTAGTACTTATAAAGCATTTTGCCTTCTAGTTTACAGAAGTCCTGAACTGCACGTTGTAATGTTCCATAGTATGCGTTGCAAACTGGCATCTATAAGGCTTGCGGGGCCTCAGCTGCCAATTAAGATCAAAACTTTTTACAAGAAGTCAGCTGGTTCCAAGAGCAGTTGTGGCTTTCAAAAGTTGGCTACATGTAAACTGTTGGATAGGTTAGATGTCAGAAGACATTTCAGAAAAGAACAAACTCAGGATTTGCAAACAGATTATGATTTTAGGAATGAGATCTGAATTAATTGGGACTTAATTATTTATTTGAGTATACAGACCCTGATTTTGCTGGACGTCAAAGGCAAGATGTAAAACCCAGATCTCATTCTGCTGAATTGTTGAATGTTCACAGTATGCGTCCAGCAAATTTCCTCTTCTGGATGTTGCAAAAAGATTAGTGAGACTGTGAAGAAAGCATTGGACTTCACAGCTGAAAATTAGGTGGAGAATGCTAACACCAGGAGAATGACTATTGATGTCAGAAGCCCATGCAATTATTTCTGGGTCCAACCGGCAATATAGGACTGTAATGTCCAAAGGAAAAATGTCTCCTTGGAAAGTTGCAGGCTCTGTGCATGTGGAATTCCATGTCTGGCATTTCCAATGTCTTTTTCATTCTGAAACAAACAGATGAGGAGGGATTGGGATGGATCTTTTTGCCTTTGCTTTTCCAGAGGGGCAATCTGGTTTGAAGCAGACTCTGATCTCCTGCAGCAAAGTTTTCTTGCCATCAGACAGATTCCCTATCAGAAATGATATTGGTCACTGCCCTGTTTCCACCGGAGTTAACGGAGCCAAGTGCAATGGCAGAACAAGCAGAATATTCTCTGCCTCCTTCTTGTTTATGTTTCGCCATTGATCCAGTGGGTTTCTGTATGGTTAACAAAAATGATAAAAAGTATCATGTTAAATTCATGATGAAGCAGATGTCTTGTGGCATAGCCTTTTGTCACCATTGTTGCCTGAGACATGGAGGTTCAAATAGAGCAGGAACGTCCAACAGGTAGATCGTGATCTACCGGTAGATCACTGGACGTCTGTGGTAGATCACTGGTGGATCACTGGCTCCCCTCAAAGAAGCTCAACAACTTTGACTACCCTAAAAAAGCTCAACAACTTTGACCTGAAACCCCCCCCCCAAACTGGGCTTTCCTCCCTAAAAAAAAGCTCAACAACCTGAACCCCCCAAAATGGGGTAGATCACTGTGTCCTTTTAACTCTGTGAGTAGATCGCAGTCCCTTGGGAGTTGGCCACCCCTGAAATAGAGCTTCAGATTAAGCTGTATTGATCCAAAACCAATCAGAAGGACGAGGGTCCCTGAGGGTGCCTGGATCACTGCCGAGGTCTTCCCCTTTGACTAGTGGCTGCTCTTTGCAGGTATGATATGGTTCGGCAGGCTTGGGAGACTTTTGGGTGTCCACTTCACTTGCTTTGCTGCAGAGCTTTGATACCATCAACCATCATACTCCAAGGCTCACCTAGCAAAGGCACGAGAAGTTCACCCAGTCCTTGGCTGGGAAGCCACTGAGTGGCAGTGGCTGACATGCCCAGGAGATGCTGCCCTCAGTATGACAAATAAACCCACAAGCCCACACTTCATTACTGGCTCTTTATTTGCAAATCTTATTATATTTCAATAAATATAACCATTCCACCAATATGCTGGCTCTAGAGTCTTCTTGAGGGATGTGGGAGCAATATAAATATACATTTAGTTGCTCACATATATGGTGGAAAATTACACTGCCATCCTGTCCTCTTACAGGATTGCATTTTAAATGGTACCATTTTACAGGTGGACATTCCATTTTAGTAGTGAGGTCGAGCACTGGGTAAGGCAGGCAGTGAGCAGCAGAGCACAGAAAGGTGTGTGGTGTTGATTTATTTTATGTGCCCAAATTTGGCTATGCAAAATACATAGATAGAAAGATGATAGATTAGATGATAGATAGATAGATAGATAGATAGATAGATAGATAGATAGAGGTGATAGATGATAGATAGATAGACGATAGATGATAGATAGATGATGATAGATAGATGATAGGTAGATAGATAGATAGATAGATAGATAGATAGATAGATAGATAGATAGATAGATAGATAGATACTAAAGACTACTTCACAGATTTCAGTTTTCTAGCTGAGATTCATCTCCAGTTAGGAAAACATGTGCTTACCAAACTGCGCAAAGCATCGCATGAGTATTTCTTATATGTCATGAATGCAGCAGCTGGGCATAAGTGAAAAAGCCACAACCACTTGTGCTACACTCCATGTATTACGATAAACACAGGTTTTCCTTCTTAGAGATCCTCTCTGTAAGAAAATTATAATGAATGGAGCATCTTCAAGATTGTTCAGAAATCCATCCAAGATGTCTCAAGAAGGACACGTATCGACTCACTTGAATTCAGATGCTACATCTGGGAAATCTTGGTCAAACTAACCTGTTCTCCTTTATGACTCATGCACGTGGCATTTGTATTGCTTACCTTAATGCAACTCTGGTCTCTTGACTTCCAGCTGTGTGTTGCATCCACAATGCTCCATCTTCTCGTGCTCCCGACAATTGGGACATCACAATCCCTCTTCCTTTCCTGAAGCAATTTTGCAAAGTTTTAAATATCAGTGATGCTCCCCCCCTTTTTTTCAAAGACATCACCAACATCTGCCCAATTAATGTTAAATCAAACAGGTGTGCAAGTGTCGTAACTTAAACGTTGTTTTATAAACAGCCCACCTGAAACATTGGCGGGTGGGGTGGGGTGTTGCAAGGCTGATTGAGCTATCAGCATAGGAAATGATGATAGACGCACACGTCTTTACCTAGAAAGCCAGGCTCACTACTCCAAAGAGAAAAAAACACTGTGACTGTTCCTAGGGATGCTGGACAGCCTCACAGACTCTCTCAGAGATACCCCCTCCTCTGCTTCCCCTGCTCAGTCCTATGTGAGAGCCGAGATGCAGTGGGTAACAGAAGTAATCAGCTGAGGCACCTACAGGTTATCAGCTGGTTCCAGGACCACAGCACATCCTCAACAGTGGCGTAGCGTATGTTGCCAGGGTCCAGGGCAAGGCAAGTATTGGCCAGGCAGCAGTGGTAATGGTGGTGGGGTCAGGTCTTCTCAGCAGGGAGAGGGAAGCGGCAGTGGCCATTTATTTTTTTATTATTATTATCATTCATTTATTATTCTTTTTTTCTCATTTTTTATTTCATTATTATTATTCTTTATTTCATGATTTTTTTACACCACTTGATTGTGTGTTTTTAAAAAAACAAACAAACCTGAAAGCAGTTTATTTTTACTTTAAATTTTGGCACCCCACCCCACCCCCAAAATATGTGCGCCTGGGGCAACAGCCCCTCTGGGCCCCCCAACCCAGCTATGTCATTGATGCTCAATGCACTTCATTCAGGAGGTTCCCTCACATTCCCTTTGGTGCTCCGTTTGAAGTTGTGGTGGTCTGCATGCCGGTCTGTTTGCCCCAGCAAATTTTCAGCTGTGACACCCTCTAGAGGCAGTGCTACTCAAAGGAGAGGAGCCTTGGAAGCTGCCTTATTATGCCGGGTCAAAACATTGGTCCATTTAGCTCAGTGATGCATGCACTGACTGCCAGAAGCTCTCTTAGTTTCCAGGACACTCACAGCCCCAGCTGGAGATGCTGGGAATTGAACCTGGAACCTTTTAAAGCATGTACACTAGTGGCGAACTTAGGCCTAAACTTAGACAAAGCTGACCATATTGGAGACAAGTTTTTTTGTTTTGTTTTTAAGCACTTGTTGTCTTGGCTCATAGGATAATCAGAATGGCCCATATTGCTGGCCCCCAAGTTCTTGCTGTATTCAAAATGTAGTTGCTGACAACCAGTAAAGGTAAAGGGACCCCTGACCATTAGGGTCCAGTCGTGGACGACTCTGGGGTTGCGCCGCTCATCTCGCTTTACTGGCCAAGGGATGGCCAGCATGACAAAGCCGCTTCTGATGACCCAGAGCAGTGCACGGAAATGCCGTTTACCTTTCCGACAGAGTGGTACCTATTTATCTCCTTGCACTTCGTGCTTTCGAACTGCTAGGTTGGCAGGAGCTGGGACCGAACAATGGGAGCTCACCCCGTCACAGGGATTCGAACCGCCGACCTTCTGATCGGCAAGCCCTAGGCTCAGTGGTTTAACCCACAGCGCCACCCGCGTCCCATCTGACAACCAGTATTCCACCTTTAAGCTGCAATTCTCTACACACTAACCTAGGAGTAAGTCCTCTCGAACTGAGTGAGACTTACTTCTGAGGAGACAAGCAAAGGATTGCTCTGCTTGTGTGTGTTTCAAGAGACCCCTGCTTCTCCCTCCGCAGAGATTAATCTCCATGTTGGAAAAAGTAATTTACAAAGTGGCCTTTAGTGAGACTCTGTTTTATCAGTCTTATATTGGAGTGCCAAAGGATAATGTGGGACAACAAATACAGCCGAAGAGAAGTCATTTAAGAGATGGCATTCACATCAATACTCCTTGCTCGAGTCTGCAAACAATGCCACTATAGGACTGTGAATATCAACCCGCGTAATCCAGGTTGCAATATAAAAACCACCATTGAACAAGTTTTCATCTTGCACAAATATCACCCAGACGTTGAAGTGCAGGTGATTTTCAAGCAATTTCCTTCTCTGCCATCACAAAATGAAATGTAACCAAACTCATCCATCGCATCTTGTTTAGAATAATAGACAGGGGGGGAGAGAATCCTGTTTGGGGGAATTTAGCACAGCTGCTAGAAACAGAGGTGTCCAAACCAATACAGCCCATCCGTAGAGTCAAATATAATTTAGGGAAGTTTCTATTTGCATCTTCTCAAATAATCCCCAGCATGTGCATGTATGCCTGCGTTGCTGAGAATACGCATACGAAACTGCAATCCCAAAGCAATTCAGTGAGATGGGCTGCAAGGTGGCTGAATAACGCTGAGAAACCTGTAGTGCAGAAAGGAAGAACCTATTACCCTCCAAGTATTACTAAGACTACAACTCCCATCATTCCTGGCCAAGAAAGGTGGGGGTGATGCTAGCTGGATCCCCATCTCAAGGCATCGTATGAAGAACTCAAAGCAGTGCATAATTGCAATGTACTGTAAGTGGAATCCTGCTGAATCAGACCATATATACATTTGTTCCAACATCCTGCTTTCTCCAGTGGTGACCCAGAATTTAACTAAGCAGTTGTAAACTGCTCAGAAGTTTTACTTATAAACCACTTAGGGGCTTTATTTACAATTAAGTAGTGTGTAAATTTTGTTAAATAAACTAGCAATGTAGCAGTCCTCCTCTATTGTATAACCAGATGCTGGAGACTTTCCAAGATATACTGTCTTTAAATATGGAGGCTCCATTTAGCTTACATGCCCACCAGTAGACATTTAACGCAATCCTACGCATCTCTACTCAGAAGCAACTCCATCTGAGGTCAATGGGGTTTACTGCTAAAGAAACAATATCATCCAATATAGCAGCGTCAGTCAATTAACAAATAAATTTCACCACCAATAGTGAATATCTGCTCCCACTTTGTGCAAACTTCATAATGCAGTGTGAAAAGAGTGTGGAAGTTTCACTTGTACGCCTGCTATTGCTGCCTTTGTGTCATAAAGGAGGACACTTTCACCTGCCAGTAGAGGAGAGAATAGAATACAATAAATATTGGCATCAACAAGAGCTCTTCAGACAAAGGACTGTGTTGCTTCTAACTTTGTACCCTTTGGGTGGGGCTAACCTTTTTACCAAAATTAAAATGGTCAAATCTTGCTCGCGACTTAAGAGTCATAGAATAGTGCTATCTCCTTTTGAATCAGAGCTTCTTTTGCTCTGGGGTAAAGTAAATCAAAACTAGTCTCCATGCTAGATGATAGATATATCAGACAAACTTCCTCCATGATACGTAGCCAGCAATTTGTTTTTCACTACAGTAGTTTCTCGCAATCTTAACTCAGATGGAACACAGCAAAGATTGCCTGGTAAGAAATGCAAAGTGATTTTTTTAAAAAATGGAGGGGGGGGAGAGAGACGAGAGATTGATATATATGGCTGTAAATGCATACTGCAATATATTTATTCTGGGACTCCCCCAATGGTATTCTGATACCTACAAAATAAGTTTTGCCTGCCTGCCTGCCTGCCTTCAGTCACAACCTTTGCTAGACCTGCCATCCCACAAAGGTGCCTAATAATAATAATAATAATAATAATAATAATAATAATAATAATATATTTATATGCCACCCATCTGACTAGGTAAGCATACTTGTGTTAGGGGAAATTGCTTTGCAAGAATTTGGCAAAATTGCATACAAACATGGGAATATTTTTAGAAATTAGCTGATGAATCTTCATGAGGACTTTGCAAACTGATGCAAAAATGTGGAACACTGAAATTATGATTGTGGGGAGAAGATGAGAAATTCAAAGAAACTGAAATTACCCCATTGCCCATCCCTGATGGACATGACTACAAGCAGGCATGTGCAGGCATGGTTCCACACATGCAGGAATCTCGAGAAATCAGGGTTCCCGGTGACATGGAGCCTTGCCAGTATTCATCCCACTTATTTGAATGACTAAAGAAGAGTCTGCAGTCTGGAGAACCACACAAGGAGGTGGGGCATCTATATCTACTAAGTGTGACCCTTGTCATGAGATGACAAGAATAAATATCGACATCCTGGGCATCAGTGAACTAAAATGGAAGGGAATGGGCGAATTCAGTTCGGGTGACTATCATATCTACTACTGTGGGCAAGAATCCTGTAGAAGAAATGGAGTGGCCCTCATAGTCAACAAAAGAGTGGCAAAAGCTGTATTGGGATGCAATCTCAAAAATGACAGAATGATCTCGATACGAATCCAAGGCAGACCTTTTAACATCACAGTAATCCAAGTTTATGCACCAACTACCGGTGCTGAAGAAAGTGAAATTGACCAATTCTATGAAGACCTACAACACCTTCTAGAAATGACACCAAAGAAGGATGTTCTTCTCATTACAGGGGATTGGAATGCTAAAGTAGGGAATCAAGAGATAAAAGGAATAACTGGCAAGTTTGGCCTTGGAGTTCAAAATGAAGCAGGGCAAAGGCTAATAGAGTTCTGTCAAGAGAACAAGCTGGTCATCACAAACACTCTCTTCCAACAACACAAGAGACGACTCTACACATGGATATCACCAAATGGGCAGCATCGAAATCAGATTGATTATATTCTCTGCAGCCAAAGATGGAGAAGCTCTATACAGTCAGCAAAAACAAGACCTGGAGCTGACTGTAACTCAGATCATCAGCTTCTTATAGCAAAATTCCAGCTTAAACTGAAGAAAGTAGGAAAAACCACTGGGCCAGTAAGATATAATCTGAATCAAATCCCTTATGAATACACAGTGGAAGTGAGGAACAGGTTTAAGGATTTAGATTTGGTGGACAGAGTGCCTGAAGAACTATGGATGGAGGCTCGTAACATTATACAGGAGGCAGCAACGAAAACCATCCCAAGGAAAAGGAAATGCAAGAAAGCAAAATGGCTGTCCAACGAGGCCTTACAAATAGCGGAGGAGAGGAGGCAAGCAAAATGCAAGGGAGATAGGGAAAGATACAGGAAACTGAATGCAGATTTCCAAAAAGCAGCAAGGAGAGACAAGAGGGTCTTCTTAAATGATCAATGCAAAGAAATAGAGGAAAACAATAGAATGGGGAAAACCAGAGATCTGTTCAAGAAAATTGGAGATATGAAAGGAACATTTCGTACAAAGATTACCATAATCAAGGACAAAAGTGGTAAGGACCTAACAGAAGCAGAAGACATCAAGAAGAGGTGGCAAGAATACACAGAGGAATTATACCAGAAAGATATGGAGGTCTCGTACACCCCAGGTAGTGTGGTTGCTGACCTTGAGCCAGACATCTTGGAGAGTGAAGTCAAATGGGCCTTAGAAAGCACTGCTAATAACAAGGCCAGTGGAAGTGATGATATTCCAGCTGAACTATTTAAAATTTTAAAAGATGATGCTGTTAAGGTGCTACACCCAATATGCCAGCAAGTTTGGAAAACTCAGCAATGGCCAGAGGATTGGAGAAGATCAGTCTACATCCCAATTCCAAAGAAGGGCAGTGCCAAAGAATGCTCCAACTACCGCACAATTGCGCTCATTTCACACGCTAGCAAGGTTATGCTCAAAATTCTACAAGGCAGGCTTAGGCAGTATGTGGACCGAGAACTCCCAGAAGTGCAAGCTGGATTTCGAAAGGGCAGAGGAACCAGAGACCAAATAGCAAACATGCGCTGGATTATGGAGAAAGCTAGAGAGTTCCAGAAAAACGTCTACTTCTGCTTCATTGACTATGCAAAAGCCTTTGACTGTGTCGACCACAGCAAACTATGGCAAGTTCTTAAAGAAATGGGAGTGCCTGATCACCTCATCTGTCTCCTGAGAAATCTCTATGTGGGACAAGAAGCTACAGTTAGAACTGGATATGGAACAACTGATTGGTTCAAAATTGGGAAAGGAGTACGACAAGGTTGTATATTGTCTCCCTGCTTATTTAACTTATATGCAGAATTCATCATGCGAAAGGCTGGACTAGATGAATCCCAAGCCGGAATTAAGATTGCCGGAAGAAATATCAACAACCTCAGATATGCAGATGACACAACCTTGATGGCAGAAAGCGAGGAGGAATTAAAGAACCTTTTAATGAGGGTGAAAGAGGAGAGCGCAAAATATGGTCTGAAGCTCAACATCAAAAAAACCAAGATCATGGCCACTGGTCCCACCACCTCCTGGCAAATAGAAGGGGAAGAAATGGAGGCAGTGAGAGATTTTACTTTCTTGGGCTCCTTGATCACTGCAGATGGTGACAGCAGTCACGAAATTAAAAGACGCCTGCTTCTTGGGAGAAAAGCAATGACAAACCTAGACAGCATCTTAAAAAGCAGAGACATCACCTTGCCGACAAAGGTCCGTATAGTTAAAGCTATGGTTTTCCCAGTAGTGATGTATGGAAGTGAAAGCTGGACCATAAAGAAGGCTGATCGCCGAAGAATTGATGCTTTTGAATTGTGGTGCTGGAGGAGACTCTTGAGAGTCCCATGGACTGCAAGAAGATCAAACCTA